>NC_057809.1:203280972-203534445 GCF_018294505.1 Triticum aestivum
CCGCACCACCTCCTCCACCGCCGGCATCACCTCCTCCATCGCCGAGCACGAGCCTTGTCTCTCTTCCACCTCCACCGCCGGTCACAACCCCTCACTCACTACTGGCCAAGACCCCCTTCCGCCCCCACGCTCCACCAGACCCTAGAACATGACCCGGCCGCCGCTGGTCACCTTCGCCACTGCCCTTACTCTTCCTCTTCCGCCTCCACGACCGGTCACAAACCCACATCCACTGCCGGCCACAGACTCCCTCCCCTCCACCTCCCCTCCACCAAACCCGAGAAACAAGCCGTTGTCGCCTCCATACTGCGCCGCTTCAAGTGCCTCGCTGCCACCACACTTCGCTGCTCCAAGGGCATCTCCGACACCTCGCTGGACATCTGCACGACACACTAATGGGGAAGAAGATTGCAGCGAAGAAATCCTGAGGACGCAAGACAGCAGGTATAATCTTCTTAACCCATGCTTTGATCTAAAACTACCATATCTGAAACTAGAGCTTGAGCTACTGCATACTTGTACAGCAGTCCTGAAGCACCTAAAAGACACTTGGATTCCTTTTATGTAGTAAAATACGAGCAGATAAGATAAGGATCAACATTATAGTATTTGTTGGTTTTCAGAATTGCACACAACTGTATATTGATATATTCCTATCCAACCAGATAAAATTCAAAACATGACCATGTATGTCTAATTACTAGGTGGTAATAGTGTTTTTTTATTGTTCTTGACTTCAATTGCTAGTGTTCCTGGTTCATTAGGGCCGTAGCCATACATAAACATAAGAAATAGTAATTTGTTAGCAAGTACATATTATGCACATAGTAATTTGTGTTCATGTGTTCACTCATCTTAGAACCACCACCTGTACATCATATGGATGATTTGCGCCTCAGAAGAATCATAAGGAACAATTCAAGGCTGCAAGCACTCGGAATTCCTGCATTATCAACATTGTTTGCAGCCAAAACTGTCATTTCACCTGGAAAAAAAGGCCCAGCAATAGTACCGATGAATCTGAAGCTGAGTACCATCCTAATGAGGACGATACCAGTGAAGGAGAGTCGTCCGATGGTAGTTTAGTACATGAGACAGAAGCATTGCAAGAATTTAAGTCCACACCTGCTGCTAGCTCAAACTCCAAGGTGCTAAAATCCTCCATCTAGTCATTGCTAGATATGTTGCTTGTTGGTCATTGCAGCAGAGTTTTTGTTAAAGGTTGTTAATTAAACCGTGTTTTCATTTCTATCAAGGCTTGAAGGACTGTAAAAAAACAAGTCAGGAATCTAGTAAGAAAAGATCTGCTGCCATGCCCCCTGGTGGAGTCAAGCCTCGGCCCGCTAAGAGAGTTCTCGCGGACATCCCAACTAATATGCGAGTTACAAGGTCGAGGAAAGTACAATCACAAAATGCTGATGCAAGTGCTCAAAATGAAGAGATGTATGATCCTAAACAGCAGACACCAAGTGTCATTCATAAGCCAATTTCTTCTATGGCTTGTGCCAGCCAAGCTGAAGAATTTGTTCCCAACTTTGATGACCATTTTGTTGAAGGCAAGTTTCTTACTATTGTTGTCATATCATGCTCATGTTCTATCCTTTGAATTTCTAGCCTTGTGTATTAACTTCGATTGCATAATGAACATGCTCTCACTGGATGCCTTCTTCTAAAAAGATGATGACCTTGCACATTGTGATGACGGCAACTGGATGGCCAATGGAGCTGATCTCATTGCCCATTGTGATGATGACAACCAGAGGGACAACGAAGCTGGTGGTAGTACCCAACCTCATCAGCAATCTCAACCTGACAGTAACTTTGAAGGCAAGTTACAAACCTGATTTTTCTTGCATCTATTTGATTGTTAATGAGGCTATTGTTATTTAGTAATGGCACTATGACATAGCAAATTAAGTATATATATTTTCAGATCTTCCATTCAAGCATTAATGCCCTTTAGATCTTCCATTCAGATTTTCTAAACTTCTTGTTCAATCTATTGTTCTATGCATCTTGCCATCTTAAATATACTTGATATAAACCATAATGAAAGCTTGACAGTTCAACTATTGGTGCATACATCATTAGCTTCTCTTCTCACCGCTTTACATTGTTTCGCCTTAATTGTTGCTGCCATCGGTTACTAGTATATTGTCTTGGCCTTCTTGTGAGCTTAATACATCCTTGATTTTACCTTCTTTGTAGGTCCACAATCCTATGAGGAGCCAAGGGAAAGGGGGGCCCAATTTGGGGAAAGGTCTGGAAAGGATCACTCGACGCCGGCAGGGCAAACTGCTGCTTCTCATTCCAGAAGGAAGCTTACGGCCAGAGACACCTCTTCTGGCTGCAAAGTATGCAATCGAATGCAATGTCACAGTCAGACACCATATGCCCGTGTTTAAGCACTGGAAGGATTACAAGGACCCAAATGGAAATGTCAGAGATGGGATCGTCAGGAACTTTGTAGGCAAAGTTGGTGTAAGTACATAATCCTGGCCTTTCTCCCTCACATTGCTAGGAACCTGTCAATCTTCTGCTATTTTGTCTATCTGCCATCATGATATTTACCCATGTTTTTTATCTTACTAGAACATGTTTCAGATGGCCCTAGAGGCGGTGCCAGTTAGGAAGGCTTGCACAGAAATGCTGAAACACGCGACTCGCCAACAACGATATAGGCTCAAGAAAGAGTATTTTGATCCTCATGCACCCCATTTGGTGAGGAGAACTTCTCCGGTCCCCTCGATGACTGATGACCAGTGGAACGAGCTAGTGGAAAGCTGGAAGGATCCCAAAAAGACGGTATGTCTCTTCCTTCAGACCGATCTCGCCTTTTACATGCTAATCTAGAGATTGTGCCTTACATGTATTTCGTCTCTTGATGTAGGGGATATCTCAAATTAACAAAGCTAATCGAGCTCAAGTTAAGTTCCACCAAACTACTGGAGCGCACAGCTACCCTGTGCACTGTGGAAATCTGGTAAGTCAAACATGTGGTTGTGGATGTGCAAGATGTATGTGTGCACTGTTAAAAGGTGTTTTTGGATTGCTTCCATGTAGTGTAGGTATATGATGCTCCCTTGCCTTCATATCTGTTGTTTTTAGGGAGAAAAATACAAGGATGAAGAACCAACAGCAGTGGATTTGTTCAAGGAGTGCCACTACAGCAAGAAAAAGAAAGGTTACACCAATGTTGTGCTGGATGCAATTGTAAGTCAGCTTTCAAAGACTACCAACCATCAAAGTTTTAACTTTTGCACGGCTAGAATTAATATTGTTTCAGTCCCTCTTATAGATTGAAAAATATTAAGCAAATGCCAGTGTAGGTTAATTGGAAATGTTAACATATTCACGTGACTATCTTGTAATAGATTGTCCTATATTGCAGTTTTGGCCATCCTCAGTCTCTATCTTGTAGTATATATAAAATAATTAGATTTAAACATTAGTTGCTTGTACTTTATTGATATAATTTATCCTGTTTCTTCTGGCCACTTTGTTGTTGATGAATAATCCGACTCAGCTCCGCACAGAAAAAAGTTTAATCTGACTCTGTTCTCACAAGATAAGGATGCATGCTAGCTTTCCTCATGCATGTTAACTTGCTGATGATGTCATCTCTACTTGTGCTTAAGCTGTCTCATAACCATGTTTGTTGCTTGGCATTGCTAGACCGAGATGGAAAAGAAGGTTCCTAATCCTACAGAAGATGGTCAGGAATCGAGCTCTGCAACTGAGGCGGCAACCGAAGCTGTAGCTGAAGTGCTTGCTAAGCACACTAAGAAGCCGAGGTTTCTTCAGCATGTGGGGATCCAGCACGTCCATGCGAGATCCAGTGCTATCAACCGTGAACTAGAATTGGCAGCGCAGAAGATGAATGTTGAGCTTCGGGCGTGTGTTGACACCTTGACCAAGAAGTTGAAGGAATCTGAAGAAGAAAGGGCCAGGCAAGATGAGGAGTACAGGAAGCGAGACGAGGAGAACAGGAAGAAGCAAGCTGAGATGGATGCAAAACTAGACTTATTGCTAAGTTAGATGGCATCAAGATCAGCTGAAGGGTAAGGTGTTTGTCCAAAAAGCTGCTGGAAGCTATATGAATGTGGGATATGCTGGTGGAACCTAGCTTGTTATTTTGTCAGCCTTTTGTTATGCAAACTGCATACTGTTCGATGCAAACTAGTTGCATGTTGGTGCTTGATGGTTAGTGGATCTTGAGATGTAGGCTGAATGCTATGGTGGATGTGTCATGGAGGAGCAGTACTTGTGTAATGTGACTTGTGCTTTGTAATGTTGTGCCTCTTTCTGTCTTAATATTTGTATACAAATTATTAATAATTGTTAGTGCTAAATTGTTTCGTGTAAACATCACAAATGGGCTTCGTTGGGTAAACCTAACATTGATGGGCTGGATGAAGTAGGCCTCGAAACATATTTTGGGTAAAAAAACATAACTGGCCCATAAGATTAATGGGCTGATGTGCTTGTTGGACCACTGGAAATGGGCTAACATGAACGGTGAAAAAAATAGTTCGAACCAAAACAAATGGGCCAAAACTTACTGGGCCGAAGGCTACATGGGCCCAGGTGGTGCCACGTCAGACCCAGACTGGAGTGTTGATGCCACGTCATCATGTAAATGCGTGACGGCAAAGTCCGTCACAGAGGCCCGGGCCTGGGGCGGGCCAGGCGGGCTTGGGGGCCGATCAGTGACGGTAAATGACCGTCATAATTTGGCCTAAATCCATGACAGACGAAAAATCCGTCAAGGTTGGTCGGGTGGACAAATTATGACACGATATACATGACGGACAGGCCCACAGTCACCGACGGTCATCGATGACAGTTTCTGGGCTCTCAGTGACAGATAAGGGCTGTCACAGATTACCATATTTCTTGTAGTGATAGCTGTTCGCCCGGGTTCGATTCCACCTGTGCAGAGAAAATATCTCCAAATTTTTTGCCTCTGCCTTTATTGACATGTGGGTCCCAATTGTCATCTACGCACACCACGTCCTACATTTGCCAAACCTTCGTCCCTCGTTTTCTCTGTTTTTCGCAAACTCAACATTGTGTGGGCATTTTGAAAATAACATATCTTTTCGACTGTGCATCATATGAAGATGTGTTATGCATGAATGTTGATCAGCATGATGTTAAATGGCTGGTAGTTCCAGTTTCGACCATGAATAAAACTTTCAGCATGATGTTAACACTATTTGAAAAGGCCGAGTTAATATAAATGCTATGCCTCTGAAAGTTGCAGTTTCTTATCTGAAACTGAACTTGGAGTTTCTTATCTGAAACTGAAACTTGTAGTTTCTTCTCTGAGAATCACCTGTCAGCGACCTAAAGGCAGGGGAACCTCTCCTCTCCATCATCTCCATTCCAAAACCACCGTCTCGCCTCTCGCCTCTCCCTCTTCTCCATTTCAAAACCACCCCCTCTCCTCTCCATCATCTCCATTCCAAAACCACCGTCTCGCCTCTCCCTCTTCTCTATTGCAAGACCACCGTCTCTCCTCCCATCTTACAAAGCTAGCACCAGACCACTCAGAAGGACATCTATGGAGGGGATGCAGCAGCGAATCAGGTAGATCGCCGGTGGCGACCAGGCAAAGTTAGCCAGGTTGAAGGAGATCCTTACTTGGTTTGACAATGAGTGGGAGATTTCGAGGACGGTGAGGGCCATGTGGCAATGTATGCAAAAGAGCGAGACGACGACGATAAGGGCGGCGATGTACTCCTCAGCGGCAGTCACGCCGTAGTCCTTCGAGTTCATCGAGTATCTCCTCTAGGCGATGGAGCAGACAGATTCGCCCGAGGTGAAAGTCAGGCGGAGGTGGTGGGCGTACAGGTCGAAGGTCGAGCACCCAGAGGATAACGAATCGATCGAGCATGATGTGCCGTTCGTGAGGGTGCAGAGCCAGCCGGAGCCACAGGAGTATTCGTTCTCCCACCGCAAGAGGAGGCCGGATGGCGCGACGTCGCTTTCCCACCATTCTCCACGGTTCCCTCGACGCTTGCCTCGTTTCAATGACGTCGGTAGGGTTTAAGGTAAGCTTCGCACTAACCTAATCTTCCATCTGCTCATGCTTACAAACAGTGTGACAACTAATAAAAATCATGCTTACAATCAGTCTCTTAGTACTATGGCAATCACCCTAAAATAGCTCTAGACCTTTGGGTCAAAGTTGTGACACTGTGTACAAATAAAGAAAAATAGATTGGTGCTTCTTTCAGAAAAGAGTACACCCCTAGAAAACTGCCAATATAAGCTACTAGTATTTTTTAAGTCTAAGCTACTAGTATTTGGTTAGAGGATTTGTTGCCGAGAAAGATCCGTCCACAGTGAGCGCCACACATCCCACTGATGGTGGTGGATGCCAATGCTTAGATGGAGCAGGGTTGGTGTTGGTAATTTTTACTTGGCACCTCGCACTCTGCACATATGCCGGTTCCATCCGTACATTTGTGCAGTTCCACCAAAATGCAGCTGAATAACCCTGTTTGCACAGATAATGAAATGGCGTGATTACATTATAGTGGCACTAGTTGATGAAACATACACTAATAAATAGAAGAAAATATTACATCATACTAGAAATCGACCCAAGTCTCCTCGATACACCTTCTGCCAGTGATGAACATCAGTGTACAGCGGTAGTACAAGGAGGGGCCTTGAGACATTCAAATCTCTATTTTTGTGCAGATCAACTAAAATTAAGCACCCCAGTTTGCAGAAACGCTTAAACATTAACAATAGGACTAGTTGATGAAACATACATTAACAAAGAGAAGCACTTTCTTTATCTACATTGGAAATGAAATGATAGAGAGGACACTTGCTCTATTTTAACTGTATTATTACTTCATTTTATTAGTGACACTAGGGTTGAGCAGGTGGCAAAGGAGGTGTACCGCACGTCGTAAGGATGAAGGCTGGGGGTGCTTAGACTGGGATGCTGAAGCTGGCTCTTTCAATCCCTATCTTCCCCCTGATGTTTCTTTGGTAGCATTTGGGTTGAAATCATGGCGATTGCATACAAAGATTTGATAAGATTTTAGCGTATCAATATAATAATAGACGTGGATTCTCAAAAATAATAATACAATAATAGACATGCAGTCAGGGGTTAATCTACTAGAATATTTATACTCCCGTTGCAATGCATGGGCAATTGTCTAGTACAAAAAAAACAGTGGCACTAGCGGTGCCAAAACATTGCCTCAAATTAATAGTGCCACTAGATTAAGGTGCAAAATAATAACATTACTGCTTTATCATGGCAGTGCCAAAACAGTAGCACAAGAGCAGGATCAACATGCGGGATCTTTGGCAAACGGTCAGACCAAAAAGGAACATACCTCGTGATGGGAACCATATCTGCAGTCAACGCCATCGTAGAAGGGATGACACCAGTCACCAACATGGATGATTCAATTCATGGGACCTTTTGGTGCAGTTCACCTAAAATGAAGCAATGTCCCATGAGCTAGCAGCTTCTTCTTCTTCTTTTTTAAGAAAAGGGCTCCAGCCCCGGTTCCATTTCCATCAGAAAACGGAACCCACAGAGCTTCTTCATTAGTTGCAATAAAATTGAGCAACATCAAGGTTGGTCGTGAAGCTCCTGGAGAGTAAGCGGACCAGGACAGTTGCATCTCTAACAAAAAGAAGCAACTTATCTTAATGGGAAATTTAGCAGGACATGAAAAAAAGTGCCATTGATTCATATTACTGGAGGCATTACATTGAAAACAACATTGGTTTAACGTGTCCTTACTTTTAATAGTGCGACCGCTACATTTTACCAGTGGCATTACATAAGAGTTGCTCGGGGCAACAAACATCAGAAGAGGATATCTGGGTTGGTCCCATTTTTGTTCGGTATATAGCCACCTTATACTGTGTGAGGCTAGCAAATCTAGTGCTGGACTTACTCTGTTGACTTGTCCCCAGTCCCCACTTTCTTTCCTTTTTCAACCAATAGATCGGGTTTATACTGAGTTTGTACTGCGTTCCCTTTATTTCCCTATTAGACCTAGAGACCAGTTGGATAGCCAGTCTCTGCTACTTTTCGCCCCCATTATTTCCTCTTTCGACCAAGTCCTAGATTTAGGTAACAAATCTCCCCCCACCCCCACCCCCTTTCTTCCTTGTTTCAACCAAGTACTACTAGATTCGAGTGCATGAACTAGTTTTACCTCTTAACAGTAAAAAATTAGGTGGTTTTCGAACAACCGATCGATCCTATCTACACGAGGGGGGCTGAGAAATAGTAAAAGATACAAATGCAGCGACGTCAGGAGCTTGGGAAGTAGAGCAAGGCCGGTTTTGAAGGAAGTTATACCTGAGGGTCACCGGGATATTGCTAGGTGGGCGGCGGGAGGCCGGATCTGCCACACTATGGCAGCAAGGAAGAAGGGGTGGGAGGCCCTCCCTCGCCAGCGATGCTTGGGAGAGAACGTCAAGGCATGCTGATGGGGACGCGTCAGCAGTGGGTAAGAGCCGTCACCGAGGACGACCGCGTGAACATTGCACCTTCTCACCTTCCCCGGTGGAGAGGATATGGCTGGATCTGTGACCAACAGTGAGTAGAGAGAGAGTGTGGCCACCGTTGTCGTGTTTAGATCTGGAGAGGACGAGACAATGTGAAGAGAGCAACACTAGCAAGAAAGCGCGGAGGCTCCTTCCTATATAGTGGAGTACTAGTTTTCTTTTGTCTACCGGCCGGTGCCGGCTTGACCTCGGCAGTGACTGTCGAGAAGTCTTCATGCACGTGCCACGGAGGCGCAGTTGTCGTCATTTTGATCTGAAGCACCGGATTATAACATATAACACGAAAAAAATGGGAGAGAAAGGCAAGGCATGCTGATCGGGACGCGCCGGCAGTGGGTAAGAGCCGTCGCCGAGGACGACCGCGTGAACGTTGCACCTTCTCACCTTCCCCAGTGGAGAGGATATGGCTAGATCTGTGACCAACGGTGAGTAGAGAGAGAGTGTGGCCACCGTTGTCGTGTTTAGATCTGGAGAGGACGAGACAGTGTGAAGAGAGCAACACTAGCAAGCAAGTGCGGAGGCTCCTGCCTATATAGTGGAGTACTAGTTTTCTTTTGTCTACCGGCCAGTGCCGGCTTGACCTCGGCAATGTCTGTCGAGAAGTCTTCATGCACGTGCCACGGAGGCGCAGTTGTCGTCATTTTGATCTGAAGCACCGGATTATAACATATAACACGAAAAAATGCCAGATGACAAGAAATCATAACCTCACTGCCCAAAGGAGACAAGATGAATCCCGACGGACAATCTAGACAAGGATCAAAGCTCAAATTAAAGATAAACTCATAGAAAAGGGGTCCGTCAATAGATGTCCTAATTAACATAGTCGGCTTGACCTAGATGGCAGCCGAGTAGTCTTCGTGCATGTGCCCCCAATGACTAGCCCAACTCAGTTGTCGCTGTTTAACCCTCGCGGTGATCCGAAGCACATGACACCTAATTTTCCGAGATGACAAGAAACCTTTTTTAGATTTCTCACCAGAACTACAGCCATGTACAACACAGCCTGCATGATATGTAGACGATAGCCAATCCACGTGTGTCTGCTGGAGTCTGGTCACATGCATGGACGAACTGATCTTCCGTGTCTTGCAGGGATCGTCCAGGTACCAATGTATGTACTACTTCTATTAACTCAGCCGACTTGCGGGGCCGGGGAATGTGCCTATGGTCGGTTCTCAATTGCGGTCCCACATGTGTGTGCAAACGCAATATGACGCGTGTTCCATTCGGAGAGCGGCGTGCCAGACCGGCCGACCGTCTGGGGTGGGACGCGAACGCGACGGGTGTGATGTATATTCTGTACATGTGTACCACTATTTTCTTGAGGCTTTTCTCCATGGCGCAATTCATGGATACAAAATTAGTATAGTGTACTATTTAAAAGTCGAGGGTGGGGCTTTTCCTGCGTGGTAGGCTGGGCAGTTCCGCCTAGTCGCTTCGACAGAGACGCGGAAGATGAGGGAGTAGGCTACTGCAAACGTAGGGCTGTGTGATTTGACAGTGAGTTACTGCTGCACGGGTGGGGCCCGATGATTTGACTTGCCATTATCATTTTAACTACGGCGCTACGACCGACTTGAGTCTCCTGATTCCTGACCACCTCCATACAGGTGCCTCTCCTGATGCTCCACCATGTAGAGGTTGGCTCTTGCTTGAGAGCCCACTCCTCCACTTTTTCCTTGCCTCTTTCCCCCAGATATGCAGAAATGCCATGTAAAGCGGGCTTATAGCCCACTATTGTACTTGATCCTACAGGTGCTAAGCCTGCCACATAGGCATAAAGTCTGATGTGGCAAGTTAATTAAGAAGAGACAGGCTAGTTTGGTGACCCCAGGAAGAAACGGTGATAAGCGCGTGTACCTAGATGAAGCAAACTCTTATCAACAAAAAACTAAGCACCTATGCATTGGGGACTTGAGTTGCTAAGCCATTTAATGCCCATAGCACCTCATCTAAAAACCATTTCATTAGAAGAGCTCACTCCTTGGCAAATGCAATAAATACTACGAAGAAAGAGATAGAGAGAAGTAAACAAAAAATACTCTTATAGCCAACCTTATAGCTAACCTTGTTGTATGAGTGACTAAGTGATGACTATGTATGACATTCCAACATCAGATAGCCTAACACACCATGTTAAATCTCCAAGGGCGCGGCCGCGCGAGCGAGACGATGGTCGTGGTAGACGCGACCATGATACGGGCTACTGGCAGCCCTTGGATCTGAGATCGAACGGTCGCATGCTAAGTTGCTGAAAATTTGCAGAATAACCCTCTAGGATAGGATATTCACCCATAGGTCTAGAATCACGCCATGCAACCATTCGATCTCAAATCCAAGGGCTCTCGGAAGCCCGTATCATGGGAGAATGGAAAGCTTCGTATCACCTGTAATTTTCCCGACGCTTGACATGACATCAAAAGCCATTTAATTGGGCGTCGAGTAGACATGACATCTAATTGGGCCCCCATAGTACTATGCATGAATCCATTTATCCACTAGGCAAGCCACTACCCTGCGATTCGCACGCCCCCCCCCCCACTCGACATTTTTACAATCGATAAACCGCTCCTAGTCGTCCCGTCCTTTCACATTACGGCAGTTCCACTAATCCTAACCCTCCTCCTAAATCCATGGCATCCCAAATCTCCATGATCGATGGTGAGTACAAGGTTAGAACCATCATCGGCGATGAGTTCGACGTCATCTACACCCGTTCTTTCGCAACGGTGAAAGAATGCCTTGCTCGCTTCAAACGCATGTTCGAAAACTCAAATGATGAGTAGGTCGCTGGGCTAGATGTTGAGTACACCACAGTTTTGGGAAGCGAGAAGAATCTAAAGGAGGCAGAGAAGAAGAAGCCCGCCATGATCCAGGTTTGCGTGCATGACTTATGCTTGGTCTACCACATATGCCATGTCGACGTTGAGTGCCAGGATTTTAAGAATTTCCTCAAGGATGGCCGAGTCAAATTCGTTACTGTAGACTTTAGGAATGACAAGGAAATCCTGGGTCGGATAGGCCTCGTTGTAGGCGACCCCTTCGACCTCCAGAAGAAATGGCTGGTGCCCTCCCGTGATCAGCCTTCAATGCTGACCCTAGCAGGAGCCATGGTTCATCCTTCATATGGTACACTAAAGAAACCTCCGTTCAGGTTTCATTATGCATGGGAGTGGAATGTACTAGATATAGACCACATCCACTATGCTGCAATGGATGGCTACCTTTGTTTCAATATCTACAAGGGTTGGATGAAGAGCAAGAGCCAAGTGTGTGGTTCAAGCAAAGAAGTATCAGCCAAGAGGAAGAGGGACAAGGACGAAGTCGAGGACGTGGATGAGGAGTTCGAGTAAGGTGGCAGTGTCATTGCTCATGGTGGTTCTAATGCAGTGTCTACCAGATAAGTTGCTTAGTTTAATTTCAGGTGTGCTTAGTTTTATTTGAGGGGTGTGTTGTGATGAGCCCCCAGCAGAACTATGTTATATTTCTTCTCGTTATATTCCATACATTTCATCTTTTAGCTGGTATAGTACTACCACTCATTTCTTCACATTATATACGTACAATATATATGGCCAACATCATATAGCCAGCAGTTTAGTTGTCAACGAATTTCAGGGTGCTTAGTTTTGTCAAAGAATTCCAGGGTGCTTAGTTTTATTTGAGGGGTGTGTTGTGCTGGAGACCATTAACTTATCATTGTGAGAATCGGCTTATTTTTGTCATGTAACATGGTCAACGGGTTTGACGTGAAAATAACAATGTCTAATGGCGTTTCTAATATACGCTGCCTCCCCCAGATTTTCTTTACATAGGCAACATAGAACTATATGAGTGCCCTGTAAATTTTGGAATTATCCCAGTTTGTTCGGCCTTTTTTATACATTAATTGAGTTTCTGGTCATTTAATGTGCATAATTAAAATTTGAACTACAAGCACATGCTCCCGTGCACCAAAGTTGATTGAAAAATCACATGTGTGTCCTCGGGTGAATTTCTAGGTCACATGCAAGAAAGGGAATGAAATTCAAACATCTGGGCACCGTGGTTCTGCCGAGAACATTGAGAAGCTTGGTTTTAAAATTCTTGTAAATCCAAAAAATGCCTGAAAATCATGAAACTTGGCATGGTGTCATGTCATGGTACTACCATGCTGTGGTTAAAAAATTAGCAGAATAGGAACAAGTTTTGGTATAAGTTTCTTACAAACCGGAGCTTCTCTCAAGAAGGCTCGTGGTTCTGAGAGGGAACGTGTCACCTTTGTGTGCACAATTCAAATTTTAAATACAAGCACATGCTCCAGTGCACCAAAGATGGTTGAAAAATCACATGTGTGTCCTCGGGTAAATTTCTAGGTCCCATGCAAAAAATGGGAATGAAATTCAAACATCTGGGCATCATGGCTCAGCTGGAAACATTGAGAAACTTGGTTTTTTAATTCCTGTAAATCCGAAACACGCATGAAAATCATGAAACTTGGCTTGGTGTCATGACATGGCACCAACATGTTGTGGTAATTTTGCTGTCCGATTTGCGAAGGCACACACATTAACAATATCAACAAAGTCATTTTGGAACAAGTGTTGTCACGTTACAATCGGAAACACAAGTATTAGTGAAACCGTGGGCGTTCTATTTACCATTTACATGCCGCCATGCGTCCCCTTTTTTTATTAGCTAGGAGGCGCCGTGCAGGGTAGCTATTTGAGTACGGGAGGCGTGCGAGCCCTTTGACCTCCATCTGCCGTCCACCTCTCTCCCAAGGTCTCCATTAATGGCGCCCGAGCCTCTGTTTAATGGTGTGGCAATGTCTCACTCGACTGAGATTTAAGAAAGAAAAAAGAAAATCTGAAAAGAAATTTTTACACGGATCTTGATGTAAGATCCGACGGACCTATATAGCATCTACTGCGACTTATAGCAAGACTGATGAATGTGCGGGTCGCACATGGCACCAACACGACACGAGCTCCGTCTGCCTGGTGCGCATGCCGTCGGGTGAGTTGTCCAAGTATAGACACAACCAGGCCCTCATTGGTATCCGCGCCTCGACTTTGGCTGGTCATAGTGGAGAGTAGCATAAACTAGTTACTAGTCTATGTTACTAGTACCTTCATAGTGGGTAGTGTCATATAGTATATGCATAATTTGGCGACGAGCGCTTTCTATATGTACCACCTTTTTTCTTTAATTACATCTTGTTAGTTTTGCTCCATGGTGCAATCCATTGATACTACTACTATAGAAATGTATACATTTTTAAAAGGCTAGAGGGCGGGGCAGTCTAGCTTGGTCCTTTTCACGAGAGGCGAGGGACTTTGTGATTTGACGGCTCATTACTGCTGGAAGGCGGGGCCTTGTGATTTGACTGCTCGTATAAATGTGCGGACGACCTAAGGAGGAGCAAAGAACCGTGCGGTATACTCAAGTTTTCCACTGGAGTACGACGAAGGAGTACGAAACACGGCAGCCCAATGCCATATCCTCTACTCTCTACTCTTATTATATATTACTAGCAAGAGGCATTGTTCTATTGGCGATAAAGAATGATCTAATTTGCTAGTCATCTCATTTTTAGCATTGTTCTATTCATGCCTGGTAGAGAAGGTGACACGTGCGGCCAAACACCCGAAGCAAAATAAGAAACACAGGAGCAAAAGAAGAAGGAGTATTATCACCCCATAAAAGAAGGAAGACGCATACACAAGTCCGGGGCGCTGCTCTCACTACATGAAGGGTTGCTGGCCGCGGAGTCACAACTGCTTCTTCATCGCCTCCATGACCTCCATCTCCTTGCGCGTCTCCTCCGCCATCTTCATCATTTTGTCCATGACGCGGGATTTCTCGACGCGAGCCTTCATCATCTGTTCCACGGCCGCATTACGTACCTTGACAGCAGTCGGGTGCTCGATGCAGAGCTTCGCCAACTCCTCCTTCTGTTCCATGACGAGGGCCTGCAACATCTTCATCGAGGAACTACTATTCTCATGCAGCTTCTTCCAGCCAGCGTTCTCCTCCTTCAGCAGGTAGAGCTCGTGGCAGAGCTTCGCCTTGTCCTCCTGAAGTTGCAGGATTTCGCCGGTCGCCTTCTTCTCTGAGGCAATGCTCTTCTTCAGCAGCATCACCAAGCTGGCGGTCAACTCCCCATGCTCATTGAGCTCAGCGGGCATGTCATCGGGGCTCTCCTTCAGCAGCTCCACCTAGCCGTGGATGAACTCCTTCTGCTTATTGAGGTCCTTATTGAGCTGATCGGGCATGCCGTCGAGGGATAACGACTCCAGCGCCGCATGTTCGCCTCCGCGTGTAGGGTGCTCCTGGGAGCCATCGCCTGCCCGTGAGTGATCTTTCGAGGTCTCTGCGTGGCGGCGAGCCCTCTTTTTTTTCCGCAGCCTTGGTTGCCGCTCCCTTGTTATGAGTAGTTCTCGACCTAGAGCTCTGCACACCGGCCATGGCAAGGACGGACGAACAAGGAGGACTTATGAGGAGGAAGGTAGAGTAATTTCTGGTTAGGTAGTTCCCCTTTTTATAACCTAAGTACTAGCACTAGTACTAAAACCTACATAGTGGGAACACGTTCAGGTTTGGAACGTACTGGTAGGTGTGAGCAGGCTTGCACTTAATTGTAGCACTAGTACTTTCGAATGTGATGGGAACAAGGTAAAGATTAATTGATGGTTTTTGGTTTCGAGGCCCGAAATGGCTCCCGATGAGTTTAGTGGAACATAAATTTCAAGTAGACTACACAGCTCAGATGCGTAAATATTATGTTACTGTCAAAAATTGGCACAAAATATGAAGGAGACAAATGGAAGTACTACTATTAGCAACCCATGATTTAACTACTCGCATGCGCGCAATACTACGCGCATGTCTTTCTTCTGCCCTCATGTCCACTCAATTTGCATGCGCTTTATTAATTGACATCAATTAAGTGAAGGACTTTACACGCGTCAAATTATCACATGGGGTGGATCTTGGTACAAAATTGCGTCCGCTCGTGCACCCGCGTGTGCGTGCGAGGGAATGAGTGCGTGTGTGGCGTGCGTGCACATCTACGCTTCGTGCATTTACTACCAGTGCGGCTCAGGGAGGATGAGTACATTGTTCTGGAACCAGCAGCACGTCACTATGATCAATCCACACAAGGATGTCGCGACAACGCCTCCACATGTGCCACGTGGCTTCATGAACTATAAGAGAGACACTGTGTAGCGTGCCATTGTGTTTTGCACATACTCGAAGTACTAGTAAGGTACACGTGCATTGCACGCGTCAGATTTTGCAACCAAATTATGAATAAATACCACACTGTAGCATGTAAGCTCTGAGTCATATATGCCTGATGTAGACCTTCATTTAATTCTTATAGCTCATCTCATTCAAAATCAATTAGTTTTTATAAAAAACCTAGGGCCTCTTTGATTCGTAGGATTTCCAAAACGCGGGAATAGGAAGAACATGGGATTAGAGTGGAATGTCGTCTTGAATCCTACAGGATGGTACGAGTGTTTGATTATGCATAGAAAAAACGCAGAATTCTTTCAAAGAGGTTTGAGTGGATGGGATGTTTCCTATGAAATCTAGTGCAAATGAATCATATGGAAAAATTCCTATGGTTTACAATCCTACGAATCAAACAACCAAGATAGAAAAAATTCCTAAGGATTAGAATCCTCCAAAATTCCTTCGAGAATCCTTTGAATCAAAGAAGCCCTTAATCTATGTTATGATTCATGGAATTGCGCATTGTAAAGCATAAAGTAAAAACAAATAATGGCAATTCAACTAGAAAAAAAGTTTGGGCAGTTATGATACGTAAGATTCTAGAACAAAGGAGAAACATTGTTGTTTTGAGATTTGTGCATTATGCTTAAGTTCAACCGTGGAGTCTGCTAGATTGTACATGTGGAAAAATTCGGTGGGGGCTAGAAGATGGTGCGAGGGGCTGAGTGGAGGGAGACTATGAAGGAGTGCACAACTATGAGATTGATATTTAGAGAGAGGGGGCGAGAACGTGTGATGTTGCACGCAGTGGCGGAGCCATGAAAAATGTCCCATGAGCTAGGGGGCCAAGCATTGCTAATCCTTTACGAGGAGGGACAATTCATCAACTTAAACCATTTTTACCAGCAATTGTCTAATGATCACATTCATATTAGCCTCGATATATAGTGATGTTAGGGGGGTAGGGCCATTGCTGCCCCCTGTCTTCTCCATTGTGCGGGCGTCTGAGAGATGAAGCGGAAGGCATTGATGATGAGAGGGGGCATTGGATATATAATTAATGTGGGTGTATTAGCTATATATGTAATACTATATAGAGAGGTATAGATTGATCGATGTGGACGTGGGAAATAGGGTGAGACCTCACTAGATATATAGATTGATCGGTTTATGTGGAAAACTATGAAAGACCTAGCTATACACACACACACACATAGAGGAACATCGATCGTTGCACATGCACGTGAGAGATAAAGAATGCCCGATAGAGGGGGATGTGTGTGTGTGCCTTCATGGGAGACCGACCTGAAGAAAAAGATTGCATGTGTGTGATGGATAATGCTGACTGGTAGTGTGTGTGCATGCATGCACGAGAGAAAGTTAGTGGTACAATTACAAAGAGAAGACCAATGCGTGGGTGTAAAAGACTAGGTGAGGTCATAATCAATGTAAAGTTGAATTCAAATATTTGAATAAGAGATCATGATGTTTGAAATCCATGCATGCATGAATATAATGGAGATCTGCGTGGTGTGGTTTGGAAACGAGCATGTTGTAATGTATACACATTGAACAAGGTCAGACTGGTTTGAATTTAAGATACCGATGGCAGACATCGTTTGGACACATTGCATCAGTGCATGGACACACTATTCTAATTGGAGATGATGGGTGGCTTTCGCATCACATATCTATATCTATACCCATATATATTATATTTTATATTTTTATATAGTGTGCGGATAACTTTAACTTTAAAAGATGGTCGTTGGATGAGGCCAATCCGATAGTGCAGAGCTGGCAAATTTGAGCACTAGTGGCCGTTGGATATCATCTAGATTGCACCAGATTTTGCCACATGTACAATCTAGAAGATTCTATGGTTGAACTTAAGCATAATGCACAAACCTCAAAACACAAGCACTTCTTCTTTGTTCTAGAATCTTCCGTATCAGAATTGCCCAAATGTTTTTCTACATGATTTGTTTTTACTTTATGCCTTACAACACATAATTCCATGAATCTTAAAATAGATTAGCTTTCTTATAAAAACTAGATGATTTTGAATGAAATGAACTATAAGAATTAAACGAACATCTACATCATGCATATATTACTCAAAGCTTACATGCTATAATGTGGTATTTATTCATAATGTGGTTGCCAAATCTCATGCGTGCAATGCACATGTACCTTACTAGTCTAAATGGTGTCTGTGTGTGTGCTGTGCGTGCTAAACACATTATACGTAGTATATCATACTAGTCTAAATTCTCTTTTTTTCCTTTGGGTACACGTTAAGCTTGTTCTCCCGAAATTTCCAGCCGCGCCTTGTTATGCCGAAATTTCAAGCTAGCGTCCCAGTCTATCGTGCTGCGAAACTCCCGCCTCTTCAACCCGCGCCTTGTTACCTCAAAATATTTAAGATAAATCTTTGTCTCGTTGTGCTCCGACAACTCCCTCCATCTCAACCCACGCCTTGCTATTCCAAAATTACAACGCACGCGAAAACTCCCACCTCCTGCGAAACCCCGACACGCGAAATGCTCGTGATACCCCTGAAACGAAAGAACTGCCTCAAATTGGTGGGGGTACTTTCGTAACTTACCCCACATTTCGGACAAGCGCGTCCCTAAGCCATGGTTCCCCCACTCCCATCCCATCCGCCCACCCATTCGTACACCGAGGCCGGCAAAACCCGCGAAGCCCCACATCCTCCTTCGTCCGCCACCCAGCCGGAGCCTCTTCCCCAATGACGTCGTCCACAGCAACACCTCGACATCCCTCATCCACCGTACCGGATGAGGATCCGTTGTCGATCTGGTCGTCCCACCGGTTCAGCCACCCTGTCCTCCACCTCCAAGGAGTTGCCCCGATGTTCCCCTCGTCTTTCGCGCCACCTCCATTCCCACACCGCCGTCTTCACCTGCACCACCGAAAGAGCATCATCATCACCGTTTCCTCGGATGAAGCTGCGGCCTAATCAACGCCACCAAAGAGGTTGTACACTAATCGCCGCATTTTCTTCTTGATTTGATCTCACGGTGCTGCCGGCGCTCGGTCCCGAGCCAACATGGTGCGGCTCCATCCACGGCGGCGTCGTCGGCCACTTCCTCCATGGTGTCGCTCCCTCGGCGGCGACGTCCACATCAGTAGGAGCTGCTGCTTTAGCTCTCGCTCGCGCTGCTGCTCTGCTCTTGCTCTCGGTCCCCTGCCTGGTCTGCTCTTGCTCGTGTTGCTTCTCTCACTCTTGCTCTTGCTTGTGATGCTGCTCCGATTTAGCTACACTTCAGTCGACTGAATCGACTTTTGTGTCAGACGATTTTCAGGGGGTGGGGGGGCTCGCCGGAGTTAAGGAAGAACCAGCCCCAACGGGGAGGAGGGCTCACCGGAGAGGTACCCCACTATCTATCTTAGGGTTCAGGGTGGGGGCGGTGGTCGCTGGCGGTGGTGGGTGGTGGCGTGGGGATCGCCGGAGAAAAAGCTCGGCACGGGGGGGGGGGGGGGGCTACAGGGATGGCCGGGGCGGCGGCGGACCGGCGGTGGGGAGTGTTTTCGGGGCGGGCGGTGCGGCGCACCGCCGACCGCGGGCGGCGGGGGCGGCTGTTTGGCTAGTTTTGGCTGGCGGCTCAGGGGGTGGAGGTTGAAGATGAATTGCTGGCCCTTGATTTCGTATCCAACGGCTGCAAAATTGACTGACCAGAGATGAAAGAGTTAGTCGACTGACGTGTAGCCTCACCTCTAGTGCGTTCAGTTTCGACAGTAAAATTTAGTTTTGATAGTTAAGTTCAGTTTTGACAGTTAAATTCAGTTTCGACAGTTAAGTTTAGAGATGATCGGCTGATGTATACATCTAGCACTTTGTGGTTATGTATTTTACGTCATCTATTGGATATGCTATTAGAATTCCACTCAGGTTAACATTGTCTCTCTTGTCCTGCTTCAGCCTCGGCGTCGTACAACTCACTGGAGCTGCTTCAACGACGAAACCCTCCATCACAGCGGAGCGGTACCTCGGGCTCCATCTCCAGACGCCTAAGATCTTCTTCCCCTCCTCCGACAGCCAAGTCAGCTGGAGCATCCTTACCGGCCAACCCAATCACGCTGAGATCGACATGGCTTCGCCGAAGAGGTTGTACACTTCTTGTGGTTTGACTTAATCTCACCATGCTTCTTTGCATCTTGTGATCTTCCAATTCTTGTGAACCAAACACCCAGATTGGCAGAAATCCTATGTTTTAAAATTCTCTGTTTTGCACGTGCATTCCTATCCTATTCCTTTCTATTTCCTATCCCTGCATTGTTAGAATCCTCAAATTCAAACAAGCCCTTACACAATTACTTCTGTTACAGATATGTGTCAAAGAAAACCTTGTGTGGTTTGTCCTGCTCCTGCGGTGCTGTGTTCCACCCCAGCTCAGCTGCCCCAACGACGGAAGGGTTCACCACAGCAGGGATCCGCTCTCCAGACTGTCTTTCACCGCCTCAGATCTTCTTCCCTGCCATCGGCAGCCACGACAACTGCATTACCATCATCAACTGAGCAGATGACCTTGAGGATTACACGGGTCCGCAAGAGAGGTCGCACTCTTCTGTGTCTTCTTACTTTATGCATTGCTTAATATGATGACATGCTACTTTATCGTCGTGTTCACCTATTAGACTTCGACTCAGGTCCAAACTTATGCTGAAACTTGAGTTTTTAAATGGTTGTGGGGTACATATTGGGGCAGCAATCAGTACTATATGTCTACTATCTGGTTAATCCCGGGTGTCTACTATGAGTTTCATGTTGGGTGCAAACAAACATTAAAGGAGCCATTATCTGTATTTTTCAACTAAAGCTATTATCTGCCTGCTATCATTTGTTTTGGGTCTATCCACAGTTTGCTACCATCACTCTGGATTTGTGCATGCACTCCTTACATAATCTCACTATGTTTTATTCCTATGCATGTCAGTTATTGTACACAATGGAACTGAACATGTAGAGCAAAAGAGACGAGCCTTGCGTGGCAATAAAATTTCATGCAGACGTCGCTCCATGGTGGGCGCAAAGGCAGCCCCCCCTCCACCCATTTTGGATCGTAATCAAGAGGAAGATAACTGTTCTGAGGGGGATTCAGAAGCAGAAGACCACTCCTATTTACCCCATGAGGTCTTCACTCTAACTTGGCATGCTGATGTTGGTAAAATCATGCATATGGTGCCTTGCATTGCTTACTGTATACATTAAAGATGCCATCTGCTTAGTTTAGACATGCTTTATGTCAATGCCATCTGTTTAGTTTCTTTATCGTATATGTGAATCATGCAATGCCATATTGTTTAGCCAGGCATCATATATGTGAATTTTGCAATGCCACCCTGGTTAGCCAGTCATCTTATATGTGAATTATATCATGACATCATTTTTATTATGTGTTAAATTTGTCAACAATTTTAGTACATTCAATTATTCTTCCTGTGCATCAGCCATTCGGCACGGTCATGGAAAAATCTGGAGTGGAAACAATGTTTTCAGAGCACATAATGCTATCTGACGAAGCGCATGTCTTGCTGGTTACAGATAGCTCCTTAGAGGAGGATTCAGAGATAGATGACCAGTCCTATTCCCCCCCCCCCGAGGTGCATGCTCTAACTTGGCAGGGTTATGTTGCTCATATTGTGCGTATGGTATCTTGCATTGCTATGTCATTTGCTTAGTTTAGACATGCTTTGTGTGAATGCCACATGTTTAGTGTCTAATTACCATATATGTGAATTATGCAATGCCATCCTGTTGCAAGACATTATATATGTGAATTATGCAATGATATCTTGTTTCAAGGCATTATATATGTGAATTGTGCAATGCCATGCTGTTTAGCCAAGCGTCATATATGTGAATTATATCATGCCGTCCTTTTTTTGTATTTCTCATTGCTTTTGCCGACAATGTTTGTATATTCAACTACTCTTCCTGTGCATCAGTCATTTGAATTGGTGATGGAGAAATCTGGAGTGAAAACAAGGTCTTCAGAGCAGACAATGCTACCTGGTGAAGCAGATATCTTGCTGGTTACAGATAGTTCTTCAGAGGAGGATTCAGAGGCAGATGACCAGTCCTATTATCCCCCTGAGGTGTATGCTCAAACTTGGCAAGGTTATATTACTCATATCATGCATATGTTGTATTGCAATGCTTAGTTTTTACATCATATACACGATATTGAATGGCATCTCCTTAGTTGACACATCATATATGCGATTGCCCTCTGCTCACTTCCTTAGTATACAAATCATATATTTGAATTATATCATGCCATGATGTTTACATAGACAGCATGTATCTGAATTATGGCATGCCAACCCATTTTCTAAAGACATAATATAGTTATATCATCTCATCCTGTTCACACTTCACATAGTCATCATATTTTGAATTATGTCATTCTATCCGTGAATTATATCATGCCATCATGTTTCCATCGATGGCATGTTTGTGATTTATGGCATGCCAACCTCTTTAATAGACACATTGTATAGTTATATCATGTCATCCTGTTTACATAGTCATCATATTTTGAAGTATTTCATTCTATCATGTTTAGTTAGCCATCATACATGTGAAATTGTCTCATGCTATCCTGTTTAATTAGCCATCATATATGTGAAATTATGTCCTGCTATTCTGTTTGGTTAGACAACATAAATGTGAATTATTTCATGCCCTGTTTTCTTTCCTACTATCAATTGCACCTGTCTATCTTACAATGTCTGTACATTCAATTACTTTTCTTGTTTATCAGCCATTTCAATTGGAGGGGGTGATGGCAGTATCTGTGGGAGTAAAAACATGGTCTTCAGAAAAGATCGTGCTACCTGTCGATGGAGATAGAACCACGGTTGTACTTGCCCAAGAACCAGCCCCACCACACATAACCCAGACTCACGCAGATTGTACCCCTACCCAGTTGGACAGAGAACCAGCTACACCCCTTCTAACCCCAACCCCAGCAGATAGTAACCCAGTTCCCGTTGACACAGCACCATCTCCACCACAAAGCACCCAAACACGAGCAGTTAGTAAGGCAACTGCAGTGCCCAAAGCAGGAGGACCACCACTCCGAACCCCAAGTCAACGCTTAAAGCAGAATAAGAATTGTTCTCAGGTCAGGTTCCGTAGCTATGGTTCATACTACTTTGCTCTTGCATCACTGTATTTACTCATACCAACTAACTTCAAATTTGAGGGATGCAATTGAAACTCCAATGGCGCAACAGGTATGTTTTAAACATGTTTCTTTAACGTGTTTGCTATTGTAACTTGCTCTATGTTGATTTCAGTTTCAATTGAATAAACAGTTGTGTTCTCATGCCATGCACATTACAAGTGTTGTTATTGCTATGTAGTTTCCCACACTTATATTATGTCTATGCTGCTTTGTCTTAAATAGATATGATTCGAACTGTATCTATCTTGATTTGGCAACATAAACTAGAATGATATAGACCATACAGTGACCATACTACATAGATATATATTTGTTTCATGTTGTTATCTTGTCCACCTTACTACTGAACTGGTTTACCAAAATGAGTTTCATATACTACATTGTAAAACTATGATGTGTTTGTTTGTTTCTCTTTTAGAATGCGAATAAAATATTGGAGAAGAGTACCCTGTTGTGCAATGGTAAAGGAAGTAATGCAGATAAGGTTCAAGATAGTGAGACATCCCTATTGGTCTCCAAGAAAGTTGATAAAAACTATACTGAAGACACTGGGACAACCCCAAAGTCCTGTCTTGATGTAGTGTTCGAGTTACTGGCTACTACTGCTGGCACCAGCTCTTCAAACTCGCTGCCTGAATCAGTTCAGCTTCTTGAGTCTCAACTTCAAGTTGAAAGACATAGATCAGATGTTATGCGACAGGAAGCCGAAGGACTGAGAAAGTCCTTGCAGAATTCAGATGCATACTTTCTGGTGCAACAGCAAGTGCTGGAGGATTTAAGCGCCAAACAAGAGAAAGTTAATAAGCTTGCTAAGCATCTTGCCAGCATTATGGGTACCCAGGATATTGTTTCTTGAGCTCTTCTGAAGTGGTTTCAGTTCTGGACTTGTTTTGCTGTGGTGTTTATATGCTACTTTGTTCCCTATATTTGCACTGGTGGCGAACTTTGATGCCCAGTGGATGTAATATGTGTAATAGCCGTGATAGCCTAGCGTAAGTTGCTTGCTAATTTATTTCCTTATTGTCTTGTTTATTTGTTTTCTTGTAGTCAGTGCAGTTCTTTTTCTGTGGCTTTCTAGTGGCCGCAATAACTTATTTTTAAAACTAGGCCACAATAACCATGGGCTACATATTTACTGTAGTTAACATGGGGCTCCTATGGGCCGTAGAAACAATGGGCCTTCTACGGGGCGTAGAAACAACGGGCCTTCTACGGGCCGTAGACACAATGGGCCTTCTACGGGCCGTATCATCAATGGGCCTTCTCCGGTTCGTATGATCGGTTGGCCAGACATGGGCCAACAACAGACCACATTTGTGGCCGTAAATGGGCTAGAGTTGAAATCGTCCATTCATGGGCCGACCATAACGGTCCGTCATTAATCGGCCGTATTTGATGATGCTATGAAAACGCCCCAACGTATTAACAGGCCACAAATGGGCCGATTGTAACCACGGGCTGAATTTGGCCCATAAGCAGAAAATGACAGTAATGGGCCGAAAGTAAACGAATGCCGGAAATGAGCCCAAGAATAAATGGGCCCTGAGAAGGCCAAAAGATAACATGGGCTGGAAACGGCCAACGGAATAATGGGCCGTTAATGGGTATAAAGTGATACACTGTTCATCACGAGCCAGTTTTACCACGGGCCATTAATGGGCCAAGGGTTACTAAGGGCCTCATATGGGCCGAAAGATGTCATGGGCCATACATGGGCCGGAAGCTAAAACGGGTTGGAATTATATTGGACGGCCCAGATGACGCTACTGGGCCTAATTCGGATAGGCCGTAAACGGGCCCTGGGTTAGCGGGTTGTAAATGGGCTATATGCGAATAGGCCGTTAACAGGCTTGCCATGGGCTGGCCTGCCACCTTTTGACCAAGTCAAATGGGCGGCCTTTTCACAGGAATGGTCCTCTGTTGGGCCGTGCCACATGTCGACATATCATAGGCGCTTTGGGTCCAATGAGTGGATGACATCTGTCCTAAGGGCGAGCCGACACGTGTTCCCTCCAGCCAACGATGATTTTACACATGGAAAATCCCCATTGGTCGGGGCTGTTAACGGGTTATCCGATCCAAAACCGGACCCGATAGCTTAACGGCGTTCCGTTACGGTGGATGCCACGTGTCGGTCACCATTGACAAAAGCACTTTTGTGATGCGCGATTTATCGTCATGGAAGTGGACACTTCCGTGATGATAATTTTGGTAATGTCATGGAACACTTCTACGATAGCACAAGTATGACTATCTTGATTCTTTCATAAAATTGTCATGGATGTACATGCATGACAGAAAACGTGACCTACTATGACAAACACGTATCACCATGGAAGTGTATTTTTTGTAGTGTTGAGAATATTCTTTGGCTCCCCTTGTGTCGAATCAATAAATTTGGGTTGAATACTCTACCCTCGAAAACTGTTGCGATCCCCTATACTTGTGGGTTACCAAGACTATTTTCTGGCGCTGTTGCCGAGGAGCATAGCTCTATTCTTTGAGTCACTTGGGATTTATATCTTCTTATCACTATGAAGAACTTGAAAGATCAAAGAACCAAGATTTTTCCCACAACTACGAGGGGAGGTAAGGAACTACCATCTAGCTCTGCACTTGATTCACCTTCTGTTTTGAGTAAACTTGCGACACCTACACATGTTATTGATTCCGATAGGTCGCATGTTATTGATGATGCCACTTCTGCTTTGCATGATACTTCTGACGAAACTACTTCTATGCTTGATACTACAGTGCCACTAGGTGAATTTCTTGATGAACAACTTGCTAGGGCTAGAGAGAATGAAATTATTGAAACTGATAATATTGATGAAAGTGATGATGAAGATTCTCCCCCAAGATATGAATTGCTTGTTGTTCCTGAGGGTTATGTTATGGATGAAGAAACTGCTAGAGACTTTCTTGCCTGCAATGATAGATCTGATCTTAAGAAATAATTAGCTAAGCTTAAAGAAAAGTCTTTGAATGCTAGAATGAAATATGACCCTGCTTTTGCTACTACACCTATCTTTATTACTGATAAGGATTATGATTTCTCTGTCGATCATGAGTTAATTACTTTTGTTGAATCTGATCCTTTTTATGGCTATGAATCTAAAATTGCTGTGGCACATCTTACTAAATTAAATGATATAGCCACCCTGCTTACCCATCATGAGAAAACTCGCTATTACTTTATCCTTAAGTTGTTTCCGTTCTCATTAAAGGGTGATGCTAAAACATGGTTTAATTCTCTTGATCCTGGTTGTGTGCGTAGTCCCCAGGATATGATTTATTACTTCTCTGCTAAATATTTCCCCGCTCATAATAAACAAGCTGCCTTATGGGAAATATATAATTTTGTGCAAATTGAAGAAGAGAGTCTCCCGCAAGCTTGGGGGAGGCTTCCCGGTTACTTAATGCTTTGCTTGATCATCCTCTCAAGAAAAATGAAATACTTGATATCTTTTATAATGGACTAACCGATGCTTCCAGAGACCACCTGGATAGTTGTGATGGTTGTGTTTTAAGGGAAAGAACTGTTGATCAAGCTGAATATGCAGACGATTCAACAGCCCGGAGAGTCAGCCCGAAAGCTTTGGAACGGGTTTCTCACTAAGAATAACCAAATCGTCGAATGTCCGGACGTTGAGGCCTTAGAAGCTTTCAAACACAACGTCTGAGACGAATGGCTCGCCAGACATCTCGGCCAAGAAAAACCGAGAACAATGGCAGCCCTGACAAGCCTCATGACCCGCTTTTGCGTGGGCGAAGGTAGCTGGTTAGCCCCCAGTAGCACCAGCGACCCAAGCACATCCGAAGTCAGGGATGGCAATGGAAAACCACGACGCGATAAAAACAAGCGTCAAAATAAAGAAGATAGTCCGGATAATACGGCGATAAATGCCGGATTCAGGGGCTCTCGACCAGGTCAGCGGAAAAAGCCTTCCAAAGACAGCAGAGATGGACCGTCTGGCCTAAACAGGATTCTCGACAAACTATGTCAGATTCATGGCACCCCTGATAAACCTGCAAAACACACCCACAGAGAATGTTGGGTCTTCAAGCAGGCCGGTAAGCTAAACACCGGACACAAGGGGGGGGGACACCAAGCGAAGACGAGGACGAACCTCGCCAGCAAAACACTGGAGGACAGAAAAAATTCCCACCGAAAAACACGCGCCGTAGAGCTCGTCACCCCTAAGTTCAACCCCTGGTTGGCCTGCCCGATCACCTTTGATCGCAGGGATCACGCGACAAGCATCTGGCATGAAGGATTGGCTTCCTTGGTGTTAGACCCAATAATAAACGGATACCATCTCGCACGAGTCCTTATGGACGATGGCAGTGGTCTAAATCTGATATATCAAGACACAGTCCGCAAAATGGGGATAGACCCGACAAAAATCAGCCGCAGCAATACTACCTTCAAGGGAGTAATACCAGGCAAAGAGGCCCGTTGTACGGGATCTCTATTACTAGAGGTTGTATTCGGTTCTTTTGACAACTTCTGAAGCAAAAATTTAACTTTCTACATCGCTCCATTCCGAAGTGGCTATCAAGCACTACTCGGAAGAGCGGCTTTCGCTCGTTTTAATGCAGTACCTCGTTACGCTTCTCTCAAGCTTAAGATGCCCGGTCCATGTGGCACCATCACAGTTAGTGGAAATATTGAACGTTCTCTACGCGCCGAAGAATGTGCGGCGGCTTTAACAGCCGAGCACTAGACGGCCTCACCAACCAGAACAAACGACAGGTCATCAAGACCACGGACACGGTTAGACGAGTCCGGCACATCACTACAAATACATGAGATTGGTTTGATGGTTAAACCATCATAAACGGTACCAGGGGCTTCCTGCATGTAATCAGGGCTAGCTCGACTCAACTTGATTTATCTTGAATTTTAATGGTTTAATTGATAATAACCAATTTTCTTGCATGACAACTTTCACCTAAGTTCTTCTCTTTTACAGATGAAAATCGTGCTACACCCGTCCAGGACACGACACAACAGAGACACAGGCGCAGACGTGCATCAGGGACCCGCTCAAGGGTTTCTTTTTAGATTAAGACCCTGCGTAAACCTTATTTAATGTTTGTTGTCGTTCACATCCTCCGGATACTCAATACAACCGAGAAGGATGCTAACGTTATTGGCATGTGGCCACGTCAGGATATTGCACGTACCTGGACATTCGGGGTTTATTATTAAGGGCATTGTTCAGCCCAGCATATGTTATAAAGACCGAATACCTTAGGGAGTGTTCGGCGTCGCGAGTTTGGCCTTATATGCATCAGCTCCGAATCATGTCTTTGGTCAAATGTTGGGTTTGCCCGGCTCCCATGTTTTGGTACCTTATGTTCCGTTATATCGGCTAAGGTAGCACTAGGAGAACTACTGCGATTGTGCCCTGGTTCATCCGGACGAGCACCTCAGTAGAGAAAGCCGAAAACTAACTGTCATGATACAGCGCGAGACTGGTCAACCACTCGATGACTTAGCGGAATCTTCGGGATTCCTCCGCATTAATGAAGGGCCATTTCCTGGTCATGTACGTACGCACCCCGTATTCGGATGAGCGCGGAGGTACCAGGGGCTATCTAGTAGTCCCGCAGTCAAACTCCTATGGCTAAGTGAAAGTGTTAAAGCAATATAGTCCGATTGCCTTGTTCTCTACGCTACCACCTCCTTAATGGACCAAGACGTTGGATCAAGTGTGAATACGCATTTTTTGCGAACACTCCCGCATTATATGCGTGGGGGCTGAAGTCGACGACTGCAAACTTTCAGGTTATATACATATATACATAAACGGCTGCACATGAGGCATCATAATACTTTCAGGCAAAAGTATAAACACAGCCTTCATACTTCAATAAAATATTGTTTTTACGATGGGAATACATGTCACTAGAACATAATATTCTTCGAGCACTGCCCCTCTATCGAACGAGCGCCTTCAAGGACCTCTTCAAAGTAGTGCTCGGTAGCTACTCGGCCCACGGCCGAACCCTGTGTTGCAATAGAGGTGGCCTCCATATCTGCCCAGTATGTCTTGACACGGGCAAGTGCCATCCGCGCACCCTCTATGCACGACGACCTCTTCATAGCATCGATGTGCGGCACAGCACCAAGGAATTTTCGCACTAAACTAAAGTAACTATTCGGCCTTGGCCCTTCCGGCCACAGATGATCCACAACAGACCTCAAGGCAAGTTCGGACAACCTATGGAGCTCGGCCCACTCGGCCATTCGCTCATTCAACAGCATCGGACGCACTAGAGCATGGAACTGTGACCAGAACAGCTTTTCCACTTCACGATCTTTCTGATCCTTGAAGTACTCGGCCGCAACAGCAGCACTGGCTGCCAAATCCATGTATGCGTCTGCATAACTCCATAGTTGGTCAAGAGGGGCATACTTCGAATCTCCGAACTTATTCCACAACAAAAAAGGCTTCCCAGCCGCGATATCTCCAGCTTGACGCAGTTCCTCCTTCGCTGCTCTGATTTTGGAGCAGGTTTCCTTGGCTGCTACCATGGCCTTCTCCAGGTCCGTCGCCTTCGCTCGGCTTTCTTTTTCCAGAAGCTGGTAACGGTCGGCGGCATCTTTCAGCTCAACGACCATTTATTCCTTGCTTTGGCAATGCGCGGCCTGTTCGGCCCTCAGCCCTTCGACCGCCTTTAGAGCGGTCGCATTGCTATTCCTGGCTTGTTCCTTGGCTCGGGCAAGTTCCGCCCGAAGGGTCTCCACGGTGGCAACTCTATCTGCAGGCACAACATGTTAACGATACTGTCATCATGCTCCTCTTACTATGTGTTGATCACCGAAGAAATCACATACCCTGTGCCTTGTCAAGCCGCTTGTTGACAAGCACGATGTCGGCATCTGCCGCATCAAGTTGTCGCTTTAGCTCGGCAAACTCATCAGTCCGGCTAGCCATCGGACCTTCAGCCACCTGCACATGAAGGCAATCGGATTATTTCCTGGGACTATGATCCTCTGTTTGCCGCCGTTTTTCGACGGCAACCAGAGTCTCAGGGGCTACTATCTTCATAGGGCACACCTAACGTGTGCGGTACTATCAAAAACATACACTATTTCATGTACCTCAAAGCCTTTCAGCAGACTCATAAAAGCTTCATGTAACCCGCTTTCGGCGGATGAAATCCTTTCAATCACCGTACCCATTAGCGTATGATGCACTTCTGAGATGGCCGCTTGCTCCAGAAGATCCTTCGGTATGTCCGACCGCACACTGTACGGTTCTGGACTCTTTATGTTGCTTCTTTAGGAGCCAAATACTGAGGACTTCGGGTGGCCAAAGGATTACCCTCTGTCCTTGGAAAATCAGGAGAAACCCTCCGCGATGACACTTCAGGGTCGCCCGCTTCATGAGGCGGGGTGGCTGGGGGAGGTGTTTCACTCTCCATCATCTCCGGAAGAAGATCCCCTGAAGACGAACTCTGTCGAGAAGGGCTATGATCCGAACTACAAGATATACGCTTCGGTTATTATCTTCAGAAGTAATGTAAGATATTTTTACTATTAAGTACCTTTTCACTTATAGCTCGGTAGAGGGCTGATCCCCTTGCGGACACTGTGTGGCAAGGATACCCTCCGAGGCAGGACCCTCTGGCGAAGATTTCTTCCCCCGTTTGGAAACCTTTGTTTCCGGGTCTTCAGAGGTGGTCCTCTTCCTTCCTTGGGGAGAGGGGATTTCAGATCCTTCTCCCTGGTTGTCCTCCTTCGCGGAGGCGCTAATTCCCCCGGTTCGGATGAATGATGTGTGAGGGCTGCTTTCAGCCTCTTTATTCCCCCCTTCATCTTCCCCTGAGGGCGCCTGACAAGGCGCCGGCTCGAGCATTCTGTCTAGTACTGGATTGGCCAAGCCTTTGGGAAGTGGGGCCGAACACCTGATCATCTTTGCCTTTGTTATCCAGTCCTAGTCAAAGAGCGACTTTTCATAATGATGTTATGATAAATAGAAAGACAGCATGTTCGGCCATGGGATTACTTACTTGGGTATCGGGGTGATTACAGCTCAGACCAGCATCCTCGGTGGTGTCTGGACTCTCTATTTGGGGTCCGAAGAACAATTTGTACATCTCCTCGAGCGTCATGCCGAGGAAGTGCTGAATAGTTCGCGGTCCTTCCGGGTTGAATTCCCACATACGGAGGGGTCGACGTTTGCAAGGTTGGACTCGACGAACTATCATGACTTGCATTACCTTGACCAGGCTGACATCTCTCTCAAGGAGATCTCGGATGCGACTTTGCAATACCGGCACATCATTTACTGGCCCCCAGTTCAGCCCCTTGTTAATCCATGATGTCAGTCGTTGTGGGGGGCCTGAGCAAAAGGCAGGGGCGGCCACCCACTTGGAACTCCGGGGAGCTGTGATATAGAACCACTCCGGCTGCCACAAACTGGACACCTCTGGGAAGGAACCTTCTGGCCATGGAGCATCAGCGCTTTTGCTTATTACGGCACCTCCGCACTCTGAGTGCCGCCCCTCGATCATCTTCGGCTTCACATTGAAGGTCTTGAGCCACAGGCCGAAGTGTGGGGTAATGCGGAGGAAGGCCTCACACACAACGATAAACGATGAGATGTGAAGGAGGGAATCCGGGGCCAGATCATGGAAATCCAGTCCATAATAGAACATGAGCCCCCTAACAAAGGGATCTAGAGCGAGGCCTAGCCCTCGGAGGAGGTGAGAGATGAACACAACACTCTCGTTGGGTTCGGGAGTGGGGATGACCTGCCCTCTGGCAGGCAGCCTGTGCAAGATTTCAGCGGTCAGATACCTGGCCTCTCTCAGCTTCTTGATGTCTTCCTCTGTGACAGAGGAAGTCATCCACCGACCTTGGAGGTTGGATCCGGACATGGTTGAAGGGCCGAAGCGCCTGACCTGAGCCTTGGGTGTTGGAACTCGAGGCGGGGGAAGGATTCGATTGAGCACGAGAGGGAAAAAAGGACAGGCCTCGGCCTCTTTATAAAGAGGATGAATATCAAGCGTCCTCCTCGTGGCCGTTTGGGACTTTCCTAAAATCAAGAAGTCATACTAATAGGCTGGGTTACCCACATCCGTATTGATGAGAATCCTGTAATAAGGGGGACACGGTCTATGCTTTGACAAGACGTGTCAAGAAAACCGCCTCGCAATATGTGCAGCGCTAGTTGAGAAAACCGGTTCGAATAAAGACCGGGCCATGGCATGATGTCATGCTATCAAAACGTGTCAGCAGATTAGATTTGTGGAAATATTATTCTCTCTACGGTGGTATGTGGAACTTGTTTTGCAGAGCCGGACACTATCCTTGTGTTCAAAATCTTATATGGAGTATTCGGAGGAGGAACCCGCCTTGCAATGCCGAAGACAAAACTACGCGTCGGTCTCATCGTCATTGAAGCCTGGTTTAGGGGCTACTCTGGATTAGGGGGTCTCCGGATAGCCGGACTATATCCTTTGGCCAGACTGTTGGACTATGAAGATACAAGATTGAAGACTTCGTCTTGTGTCCAGATGGGACTTTCCTTGGCGTAGAAAGCAAGCTTGGCAATACGGGTATGTAGATCTCCTCCCTTGTAACCGACTTTGTGTAACCCTAGCCCCCTCCATTGTCTATATAAATTGGAGGGTTTAGTCCATAGGACAACAGACAATCATACCATAGGCTAGCTTCTAGGGTTTAGCCTCTACGATCTCGTGGTACATCAACTCTTGTAATACTCATATCATCAAGAACAATCAAGCAGGACGTAGGGTATTACCTCCATCAAGAGGGCCCGAACCTGGGTAAAACATCGTGTCCCCTGCCTCCTGTTACCATCCGCCTTAGACGCACAGTTCGGGACCCCCTACCCGAGATCCGCCGGTTTTGACATTGACACTATGTCTATGGATATCCTTGTTTGTTCCTTGTGGGACTAACCCATGTAGGTATTGAAAGTGCAACTCACTCCAAAGGATTGCTCCAAATGATCTACATCAACATTGAGCATCCACATCTTCAACATCTACATGGAGTCATCATCGACAAAACCCAAGGTTAGTTCATCCCTCTTAGGGGGGATCTCGCATCTAGGGGGAGCTTTACTCTAAGAATTGAGCTAAAGCAACTCTAATGGTGTGAACACAACAACGCTTTATGTAAAAGTGGTAACCCCACTTGTGCTTAAACGATGAGTATGACCTATGATCAAATGTTCTCATTTGACTCCTAAGTCAATATACTCATATATAGATGACCTAGTCATCGCCAATTTCTTGATAGATACTAGAATTGGTTGTGCATGCTTTGCCACATATTTCATATGCCATTTTATTGTGTGAGCATGTTGGTTGTATAATTTACTCATTCGAGGACATCCACTTGTTGTTTTGATTGTTTGGTTCATTTTTCTTTTGCCAAGTGGATGGACAAGAATGCCTAAGAACCTTCTCTAGCTATCTATGCTTCTCTCATCTTAAACTCTATTCATGCTACATCACAAAGTTTGATCAAGTCAGATTCGAACCACTCTATGTGAGGAGCACTCGGAGTCCCCGATTCGTCATAGACTTAAACTTCCAAAACTTCTTTGTGCGTTTCAGTCTGACCGATTCATCCATTTCGGTAATACCGAGATCACTAAGTCGATCTAGGTTTTCAATCTCGTAGCAACCGATTTGAACTTTTTGGTCACACCGAGTTTCAGTAACTGCTTGCAGTTATGAATCTCGGTGCCACCGAGTTGTTCCACTCGGTCACACCGACAGGGTCAGGCTATATATATCCCCGGGCCAAAATTTGGAAAAAATTCCGAACCCCTTCGCCCGCGCTCAGCCTGCTTTGCCTCCCTGGGTCTCTGGATCGTCCTCCTCATCGCCAGCTACCTCCCGCCGCTGGTCTCCACCACCGTCAACGGAAATCGTCTCCGCTGTTGCCGCTGTAGCGGGTCCATCACCGCACTTAGGGTATGGACTTGATCCTTGTGCTGATCCCCCTCCGATTCTTAGCACATTGTTTTGCCATGTATCTTGCCACGATTGAGATCACTCTATCCAGCGAAATCACTCTGTAGTTTAGTCATGGATTGAAAATTTAGGGTTAGGTTTCCGCCGAAATCATCTCGGACCAACCGAGTTGTTAAAATCGGTTCCACCGATTTGGCTAAGGCCATTGCACATGTGATTCTTGGTCTGACTGAGAATTGCAAATTGGTGTGACCGAGTTCAATACTTTGTGAAACCCTAGCAGTCTCGGTGCCACCGAACTGTGACTCGGTATGACCGAGTTCACTAGTTTAGGTTCCAAAAGCTGCTTCAGTATCACCGAGTTTTCAAATTGGTAGATCTGAAATGCTTTCTGTGGAAAACTAAAACTAAGTTTTTAACTCATTCTTTTGCAAAAACATCTGTACTTTGTGATGCTCATCCAATCTACCTCATCTATAATCTATTCACAGGGCCTGCTGTCAGTGTTTGCATCATGTCAGATTAGAGTGACAGTCAGAACAAGTCTGAGGAGCAAGTTAACATAAGTGAGGGCACTAGTCCCTCTAGCAGCTTTGATGAAGGAAGCAGGAGTACACCCAGCAACTTGCCTAAGGCAGCCACCGGGACCAGAAAGAAGAGAACCACAAATTCTGAGGATGAGGACTATGTGGCTGTTGAGGAAGAGGCCACCTCAAAGAGGAAAGTCCTGAAAAAGGAATATGGCACAGCTGCTGCCACTAAGCCAGGAATGAAGCAAAAGGTTCCTGCCAAGAGAGTTCCCATGTTAAAGGCCAGAACATCCACTCAAGAGACTTTGGGATCTGCACCCAAAGAACAGGTTGTGGCAGAGAATAAAAGGAAGGAAAGGGTCAAGAAGACCACTGCCAGAGTGCTTGGCAGATCTTCAATAATGAGAGATTCTGAAGAAGAGGAAGAGGAAGAGGATGCAGCACCAGCACCCAAAGCTCAAAAGCTTATGGGAGTTGTTATAAGGGCAGGGGTTGCTCCAACTAAGCCCAAAACTGCTCCTAAGACTGCTGCTCCAGCTCCAAAGCCAAAACCCAAGAGGAGCACCAGGAACATCCCTGCTGAGGATAAGAACAAGGCCCCGGTGCCTCAAGCTGCTGAAGAAGAAGATGATTCTGTTGTTTTGAGCAAAGTTGAAGCCCAAAATTCCAAATCACAATGATGCTCACCCAGTTGCAGAGAACATGAAAATCGGGAAGGATTCAGGATTGAGTCTATGGAGAGAGTCTGATCCATATGCCACCAGGAGAAGGACTACTGTGGACTACTGGTTCCATACAAAGGAACAACAGGACTTCTATGAGACTATTTTACTTGACAAGAAGCCCATAGTGTGTAACATGAGATGGGTTGATTGGAAATTCATTAAGGAAAATGAGGATCACTTCCCTAGTATATATGACAGCTTCAAGGCATGTGGAGTCAATGAGTTTGTGGCTCAAAAGCTCACAAAGTGGAATGATGAGCTTATTATGTAGTTCTACTCCACATCTCATTTCTACCTAGATGGAAGGATTGTCTAGATGTCTGAAGGTACTAGGTACCAGTCAACAGTCGAAGAATGAGGAAAATTGATCAATGCTCCTGAGGAGAATGAAGATGACTTAGATGTCTATGCCAAGAAGATGAAGGATCACAACACCATGGCACATATGTACAAAGAGATCCCAGATGCTGCTCTTGAGATACACAAGTGTGGATCAGTACATTACCTTCTGTTAGGTTTGCCAACAATCAATTGGATCCTCAGGCACACTCTCTTGCCAAAGTCAGGTGATCACAAGATGATCAGAGGCCATGCAATTAACCTGCTTCACATATTTTATGTGCCTCAAAAGTTCAAAGTCATGAGCCTAATTGTGGAAACCATAAAGAGAATAGCTGTAGATCAGAAGAGAAGTTGTGGGTATGCCCCACAGATCTAGGAGCTAATCAACTCCAAGATGGGCACAGGCACATATCTCTTGGACAAGGAACGCATGCCCATCTACCCAGACTTTGAGGACAACACTGTGGTGATGGATGAGAATGAACCATCTTCTATGCAAGCACAAGCAAAGAGGGAGAAGGCAAGGACTGAAAAGGTTGCAAAGATGCCAACCATTGATGAGGCATCTCAGTATCTTCTGAAGAGCAAGTAAGATCAGCTTGGCTACTTGATTGCCTCCACACTGAGGATTGAGAAGGGATTGGCCACCCTAACTCAAAACCAGGAGAGCTTGGAGAGGATCATGGAGCAGAAGTTCTATGACTTAGATGTGAAGGTCACTGAGATCCAGTCAGTTGTTGAGCAACTTCAGGATGAAGTGCAGGAGAAGAAGGGCAAGTCTACCACTGATGCTTTTGCTAGAGTGCCCAGAGGACAGAGATCTATTGTAGTGCATGTTACAGACACCAGAGCAACTTCATCTACACCAGCTACAACTTCAGTGTCACCAGCTCCAGCACCCACTCCACCAGCTCCATCTACATCAACTGATGCCTTCGTCCTTGGCGTTTTATCTACACCACCACCTGAAGACCAAGCTTGAGAGTCGATCTAGCACTATGCATTTTTATGAACTTTTTGGTAACTTGTTGCCAAAGGGGGAGAAAATGTATAGATCAGAGGCTTCGATAGAGAGAGTATTGCTTTTTGTTCTCTCTTATTGGTTGAACTTTGTTTATTTGATTGTTTGCGATACTTTATGCTTTTGTGTGATACTTGGATGATCATGTGTTTGATCATATGCTACCTTAATGCTTGTGAATGACATTATCTTTTTTATATCCCCATATGATCATTCACTTTGCTTGGTGATGAGTGCATGTATTTAATTATTATCATTTTGAGCGCTCCACCAAGATGTATGTGACGTGGAAGAGTAACCCATGTTCCTAACTCATTGTGCATTTGCAGTCCAAAGCAAATCTTAAACTATGCAAAAATTTAGGGGGAGCTCTTGCTTTTCACATACTTCTCAAAGCGACAATGTTTTTTCACTCTTATTATCATTTGTCGAAGCTTTGATCTATATGGTGTCATCAATTACCAAAAAGGGGGAGATTGAAAGTGCAACTATCCCTAGGTGGTTTTGGTAATTCCTAACAACATATAGCTCATTGAGCTAATGCTATTTCAAGATTAATATCTCAGGAAAGCTCAATGATTGGCATGGCATGGATGAGAAAAGTGGACCCCTCAAAATGCTAAGGATAAAAGGATTGGCTCAAGCTCAAAGCTCAAGACTCTGCATTTTCTATTTTAGTGATCCAAGATCACATTGAGTCTATAGGAAAAGCCAATACTATCAAGGAGGGATGAGGTGTTGCTTAATGAGGCTCTTGCTCAAAATGCTTAGTGATATGCTCCAAAGCCCTCAACTACTTTCTCACATCCACATATGACCTAAATCAAAAGTCAAACTCGGCCCCACCGATTCTTTCTATCCGGCGCCACTGAGTTCAAATGTCATAGCCACTGCCACGAACCCTAGGCAAATTGGTCTCATCGATAGGGATCTCGGTCTCACCGAGATGGGATTGTAATCTCTCTGTTTCCCTTCGTAACGTTTCAGTCCCACCGAGATGAGCGATCGGTCCCACCAAGATTGCAATGTAAACTCTCTGTTTTCCTTTCATAACATTTTAGTCTCACCGAAATGAGCGAATCGGTCCCATCGAGTTTACCTGACCAACTCTCTGGTTAGTTTATTACCAAAATCGGTCTCACCGAGTTTGTGTAATCGGTCTCACCGAGATTACATTATGCCCTAACCCTAACTATATCTGTCCTACCGAGTTGCATGTCGGTCCCACCGAAACTCGTAACGATCACTAGCTTTGTCGAATCGGTCCGACCGAGTTTATCAATTCGGTCCCACCGAGATTGGCAAGTTGTGTATAACAGTTAGATTTTGTGTGGAGGCTATATATACCCCTCCACCACCTCTTCATTTGTGGAGAGAGCCATCAGAACAAACCTACACTTCCAACTTACTTTTTCTGACAGAGAACCACCTACACTTGTGTTGAGGCCAAGATATTCCATTCTTACCATATGAATCTTGATCTCTAGCCTTCCCCAAGTTGCTTTCCACTCAAATATTCTTTCCACCAAATCCATATCCTGTGAGAGAGAGAGTTGAGTGTTGGGGAGACTATCATTTGAAGCACAAGAGCAAGGAGTTCATCATCAACACACCATTTGTTACTTCTTGGAGAGTGGTGTCTCCTAGATTTGCTAGGTGTCACTTGGGAGCCTCCGACAAGATTGTGGAGTTGAACCAAGGAGTTTGTAAGGGCAAGGAGATCGCCTACTTCGTGAAGATCTACCGCTAGTGAGGAAAGTCCTTCATGGGGCGACAGCCATGGTGGGATAGACAAGGTTGCTTCTTCGTGGACCCTTCGTGGGTGGAGCCCCCCGTGGACTCACACAGCCGTTACCCTTCGTGGGTTGAAGTCTCCATCAATGTGGATGTACAATAGCACCACCTATCGGAACCATGACAAAAACATCCATGTCTCCTATTGCGTTTCAATCCTCCAAACCCTTCCCCTTACATTCTTGCAAGTTGCATGCTTTACTTTCCGGTGCTCATATACTCTTTGCATGCTTGCTTGAATTGTGTTAAGATTGCTTGACTTGTCCAAAGTTGCTAAAATCTGCCAAGAACTAAAATTGGGAAAAGGATAAGTTTTTATTTGGTCAAGTAGTCTAATCACCCCCCCCCTCTAGGCAGACTTTCGATCCTACAAAAACACAGCAGGGGGAGCAGCCACGTGCCCACGAGGGTGGAGGGCGCGCCCCTGCCTCTTGGACCCCACGTGGGTCCCCTCCACATATTCCAGCCACCACACTCTCCTTGTTCCTCCCAAAAAAATCACTAGCCAGCTCAAACCCGAGTTCTTGCTCATCTTGCTGCCATTTTCGATCTCCTTGCTCAAAGCTCCATTCACAAAACTGCTTTGGGGGATTGTTCTTTGGTATGTGACTCCTCCAATGGTCCAATTAGTTTTTGTTCTAGTGCTTTATTCATTGCAAATTTTTGCTGCTTAGGTGACCATGTTCTTGAGCTTGCATGTCAAATTTATATGGTCAAAAGTAGTTTTAATGCATGATATATCCTCTAGGCACTTGTAGGAGTAGTTGCTATCAATTTTGTTGAGTTTGGTTCACTTTTATTTTAAGTTACTAAAAATTTCAGAAATTTTCAGAAAAAGATGAAGAGATTTTTGAGGGGCTCATCGAGCCGAAGCTCGAAGGATAAGCAAAGTGAAGAGAACAAGAAGCCCAAGTATAATCTCCCTCGTACTACGGAGGTTCGGCCATGTGAATGACCTTGTGATGAGTTCTTGAAAGAAGCCGGGATTTATGAAGATTTTCATTATTTGGCTGAGAATGCAGGCGTCACCGCCTTCCTCCACGACCAGCACGAATAGTATCTCTTACTCACCAATATCTTTGTGCAAAACTTTTATTTCCATGCTAGAAGCTCGCCACCTTCGGTGGAATTTTATTTATATGATGAGCATAAGGAAATGTCACTTCGTGATTTTTGTTGGGTTTGTTTGATACCTTTTGAGGGCAGCATAGAGGAACCACATCGTAATTATGTGGAGGGATTTATTGATATGATTGTTGTGGGGGAAATGAGGAAAGTTTTCGATGCGAGAATCACTAGCATACATTTTCCTGTTCTACGTTACTTTGCAATATTTGCTACTAGATGCTTAATTGGTCGCGGAAACTGTGGGAACCTTAGTGCTCCTGATATTGTTATTTTGTGCCATGCCTTGTTTCAAGATACTACTTTCAGTTTAGGCACTATTGTTGCTAAATGGTTAAATCTGAACCATACTGAGGGCCCCATCCTTGGAGGCATTTTTGCCTCACGCCTAGCTGCACACTTTAACATACCTATCAGGCATTACGAGAAAGAGGAAAATGTGTTGCCTAATATTTTTCTAGACTATAAGAGCATGGTAGCACATGATTTTATTGTTAAGAATAAGAAGAATATGCTTAACTATAGACTGATTTTTGGTAAGAATAACTTTGAGACTATTACCTTGCCTGCTCCTTCTTTGTCTAACTTATTTTCAGGCAAGTACCTTGTTTTACTGGAGGACGTTTATGCATACTGGAGTGTGACACCAGCTCCAGAGCCTGAGCCAAAACCACCCAGGACCCTTATCGACAGTCAGTTTATCAGTGGAATCCTGAGGAGATTGCCAACCAGTGGCACCCAGAGGACACTCCTCCTTACACCGGAGAGGGCCACTTTGATCCATGGGCATAGACCAACTTAGGCCAAAAGCCTAAGCTTGGGGGAATACATATCTCTCACCGACTTTACATTCATGTTCACACACTCATGCCAGTTTTCGGTGCTCATACTTTTTCATTGTATCATCCATGCTAGTTTATTTTCATTTTTATCGCTTTCTTCTTGTGTGTTTGAAAAACTTTAAGAAAAACAAAAAAAATAGTTGTAGCTTTTAGCTAGTTTACTTTTCATGCCTGTAGTAGTAGTAATTAAAAAGAAAAACCCAGAAAGATTTAGTAATTAAAAAGAAAAACCCAGAAAGATTTCTCATTCTTATTTTGCTTGTTGGAAGCTTTCCCGTGTAAATAGTTTTGTTTATTTTCTTGTTCTTTGGGGGTCGAGAGGAGAAGAACATAGTGAAAATGTTGAGTGGCTCTTATATGCATTATTGTTGATCTAACAAAGAGCCCATATTACCTTGTCTTCTCTCTTGAATTGAATGATTGCAGATTCCAGCTTAGTCCAATGCATGTGCACTATTATTATTATCCACACCGTTCGATTGTGCAAGTGAAAGGCAATAATGATAATTATATGATGAACTTATTGAGATAAGAAAAGCTGGTATGAACTCGACCTCTCTTGTTTTTGTAAATATGACATTGTTCCTGATTCAGCCTATTATAAAAGAAACATATTTGCAATGACAATTAGAGATTGTAGTTTCTTATGCCATGCTTAATTAGCTAGGAGTTTATAATGGTTTACCTTGCGTGCCAACATGCTATTAAAATGGTTGCGATGTGGTATGATGGGGTGGTATCCTCCTTTGAACGATTCGAGTGGCTTGACTTGGCACATGTTCACGCATGTAGTTGAAACAAAATCAACTTAGCCTCTATGATATTTATGTTCATGGTGCATTATATCCTACTCATGCTTGCATTCGGTGTAGATTAATTTTAATGCATGTTCATGACTGTTGTCGCTCTCTAGCTGGTCGATTCCCAGTCTTTTTCTAGCCTTCACTTGTACTAAGCGGGAATACTGCTTGTGCATCCAATTCCATAAACCCCAAAGTTATTCCATATGAGTCCACCATACCTACCTATTTACGGTTTCTACCTGTCATTCCAAGTAAATCTGTATGTGCCAAACTCTAAACCTTCAAATAAACATTATGTTTTGTATGCTCGAATAGCTCATGTATCAACTAGGGTTGTCTGTATCCTCCATGCTAGGCGGGTTATTCTCAAGAGGAGTGGACTCCGCTCCTCATTCACGAGAAAATGGTTGGTCACCAAGATGCCCAGTTCCATGCTCAAATCAAATCAAAATAATTGCAAACAGAACTCCCCCAGGATTGTTGTTAGTTGGAGGCACCCGTTGTTTCGGGCGAGCCATGGATTGATGCTTGTTGGTGGTGGGGGAGTATAAACTTTACCATTCTGCTTGGGAACCGCCTATAATGTGTGTAGCATGGAAGATATCGAGATCTCTCGGTTGTTATGTTGACACTGAAAGTATACCGCTCAAAATATTATTCATATCTATTTCAAAACCGAGCTCTGGCACCTCTACAAATCCATGCTTCCCTCTGCGAAGGCTTATCTATTTACTTTTATGTAGAGTCATCATCCTCTTATTAAAAAGCACCAGTTGGAGAGCACCTCTATCATTTGGATCCATTATTGTTAGTTTACATTGAGTATGACTGTGTCTGGATCTCTTTTACCATGAATTACAATGTCTAGTCAGTCCTTGATCTTTAAAGGTGTTCTGCATTTATGTTTTGCGGTCTCAGAAAGGGCTAGTGAGAAGCCATCTTGTTATATCATATCATGATTGTTTTGAGAAAGTGTTGTCATCTGAGATTTGTTATTATACCTCGCTAGCTGATTATGCCATTGATATGAGTAAACATGAGACCTAAATGTTATTGTGAATATGGTTAGTTCATAATCTTTGCTGAAAACATGAATGTCGGCTTTACATATTTACAACAACAAGAGCAAATAGAGTTTGTAAAAGTTTTTCTTTATCACTTTCAGTTTATCAACTGAATTGCTTGAGGACAAGCAAAGGTTAAAGCTTGGGGAAGTTGATACATCTCCGTCGTATCTACTTTTCCAAACACTTTTTCCCTTGTTTTGGACTCTAACTTGCATGATTTGAATGGAACTAACCCGGACTGACGCTGTTTTCAGCAGAATTGCCATTTTGTGCAGAAATAAAAGTTCTCATAATGACCTAAAAATCAACGGAGATTATTTTTGGAATATATAAAAAATACTGGCAAAAAGATCCACGTTAGGTGGCCCACACCCTGTCCATGAGGGTGGGGGCGCGCCTACCCCCCTGGGCGTGCCCCCCTGCCTCGTGGGCCCCCTGATGCTCCACTGACCTCAACTCCAACTCCATATATTTGTGTTCGGGGAGAAAAAAATTAGAGAGAAGGATTTGTCGCGTTTTACGATACGGAGCCTCCACCAAGCCCTAAACTCTCTCGGGAGGGCTGATCTAGAGTCCGTTCGGGGCTCCGGAGAGGGGAATTCGTCGCCATCGTCATCATCAACCTTCCTCCATCATGAATTTCATGATGCTTACCGCCGTGCGTGAGTAATTCCATCGTAGGCTTGCTGGACGGTGATGGGTTGGATGAGATTTATCATGTAATCGAGTTAGTTTTGTTAGGGTTTGGTCCCTAGTATCCACTATGTTCTGAGATTGATGTTGCTATGACTTTGCTATGCTTAATGCTTGTCACTAGGGCCCGAGTGCCATGATTTCAGATCTAAACCTATTATGTTTTCATGAATATATGTGAGTTCTTGATCCTATCTTGCAAGTCTATAGTCACCTATTATGTGTTATGATCCGTTAACCCCGAAGTGACAATAATCGGGACCATTATCGGTGATGACCGTAGTTTGAGGAGTTCATGTATTCACTATGTGTTAATGCTTTGGCCCGGTACTCTATTAAAAGGAGGCCTTAATATCCCTTAGTTTCCAATAGGACCCAGCTGCCACGGGAGGGTAGGACAAAAGATGTCATGCAAGTTCCTTTCCATAAGCACGTATGATTATATTCGAAATACATGTCTACATTACATTGATGAACTGGAGCTAGTTCTGTGTCACCCTATGTTATAATTGTTGCATTATCGATCGCATCCGACATAATTCTCCATCACCGATCCAATGCCTACGAGCTTTTCATATATTGTTCTTCGCTTATTTACTTTTCCGTTGCTACTGTTATAATCATTATAAAACCAAAAATATTACTTTTGCTACCGTTACCACTACTATCATATTACTTTGCTACTAAACACTTTGCTGCAGATATTAAGTTTCCAGGCGTGGTTGAGTTGACAACTCAACTGCTAATACTTGAGAATATTCTTTGGCTCCCCTTGTGTCGAATCAATAAATTTGGGTTGAATACTCTACCCTCGAAAACTATTGCGATCCCCTATACTTGTGGGTTATCAGAGTCATCTGACTCCAAAGAAGTTGATGAATCTGATGAGGATTCTGATTCTGGCATGGTTGGTATAGCGTGTGCCTCCACCCCTATGTCAAACTTCTTCGAGAAACATTCAAGCAACGACGAATCTCTTGCCTATTGCTTCATGGCCAAAGCTTTGAAAGAAAAGGTATACTCCAAACATCACAAGGTTCACTCCAGTGATCAATATTCTTCGGATGAGGATGACCATGCCAAACTGATCAAAGTTGCTAATACACAACAAAACTTTCTTGAGAAATTTGATAAAACCCTCAGGAAATGTAACATACCAAATTTTTAATTTGGAATGTTATACCTTAGGTCATCATGCATATCATATTTTTTTTGCTTTTGGTTTTGATCCTAGAAAATCCTAAGCAACTCAAGGACCCACGGAGAGAGTTGGGGATTTCGTTATTTACGTATTTGAGTTTTCTCAAATTATGTAAACAGGATCGCTTGATTTTATTTATTTTATCATCAATTATTTCTATTACAAAAATATGAGAGAGGGAATAAAATGACTTTCCCAAAATATAGAAATATTGAGGATTTAATAAAAAAATCAAATAAGTTTTATTTCGGAGTTTTTCGGTATTTTTATTTGAATTTAGGAAAAATGCGCGTTTTTCAAAGTTGTAGTTTGGGCCCAGATAAATGTTCACTTTATCGGGCTTGATTTTAGAAACCCGGCAAAATTTATTTCGTGATTCTTGGAGTCCGTTTAGTATTTCTTTTTATTTTTCTTCCGAGCGGATTTAAAAAAAACGCAAACCGACTTCGGGCCGTACCCGGCCAGGACTCCCTGGCCCGGGGCCTTTATATAGCGCCCGAAGGCCCGGCCGAGAGCCAGCCCCACGAAACCCTAACCCTAGCCCCTGTCCGCCGCCGCCGCCCGCCGCCGCCGTTGCCGGAGCGCGCCGCCCGAGGTTCGCCGCCGCCGCCTCGTTTTTCGTGCAGTTATTCTTTTTAAAAAAAATTCTGTTCGTCGTTTGTCTTTTTCGTCCGATTTTCCGCGGTTATTTTCTGATCGCGATTTCTGATCCGATTTTCGTTTTAGTATAACTTTTCGCTCGTTTATCGGAATCAGGCGATTCAAGCGCCTGGAGTTTCGTCTCGAAACCCTCTTTACGAATAATCAACTTAAACATGTTTTTGCTACAGTAAAATTTTCCCTAGATCCAGATTACTAGAACGAAGTTGTTTTCTTTCGCCGTTTGATTTCTTTTGCTTCGTTCGATTTGATTCTTTTTGCCAACCGGAGTTCTTAAGTTGAACTTTCTGGTTAGATCTTCAATTTGAGTTTTACATGTGCATTAGATGAGTACTTATTGTATGCTTGTTGTTTGTCTGCGATAGAATACCCGGAGTGCGACGCCTATTACTTCGAATCTCTAGGTTACGCGGATCATCAGCAAGGCAAGTAACACTTTGATCATACCTTTTTCTATAACCCAGTTTCATTGCATTAGATCAATCCTCACACATTGCATGATTAGGATCTAATTAAATTGTGGGATGGGAAGTAGATGAGGTAGTATCTATTGCCTGTTTATTATCAAACCTTTGGGAGTTACTTCTACGTTTGCTTATATGCCATGCTATGCTAGTAGACGTGGATTGGGTGAGTGATATCCATGACAGATGTGAGATTGTTAATTAATGGTTTATCTAAGGTGGCAACCTAACACACAACTGGGTGGATTGAGGCACCTGGAGTTCCCAGGACTTGCCTGTTTTTATTGGACTGCCACCCAGGCCCAAAGGGATCATGAGATTATTCATACTAGAAACTTCCGTGTGCAGCCACAAGCCAATATGGGCTCTGGCATAGTTGACTAAGTTGTGCGAACTCTTACAGTGGTAGACTAGCAGATGTAGGGGATGTAGGTGGTACGGTCTACCCGATCGTAAGGTGCTAGCGCTTCTGAAAGACTATGTCTCGGTCATCCGTCTTCTCAAACACCCTGTAGTGCGAGAAAACAAACGGAGGCGATCGAGTCTTATGGGGAAAAGTGCGCAAACCTCTGCAAAGTGTAATAAACTAATCATGGTTAGCGTGTCCCCGGTTATGGACAATCTTGAGTATCTGGTACCTGGATTTTCATGTGAATCTCAACATGTTACTCTAAAATTAATTTTGATGGGTTTTTAATGATGTTACTTAATTGGGATTGAGGATGCTGTCAACCATTCTCAATGTTTCAAAACCACCATGATAGTAATTAATCTATTCCTTTGAAGTAGGGAAAAATTGGCTTTACGCAAAAACAGTAACCATAGAGCTTTCCACTAGCCAAATATGCATATAGTATAGCTGTTGCATTCCATTATTCTCTATGTGTTATCTTGCCAGCATATTCCATGTGCTGACCCGTTTCGGGCTGCAACGTTAATGTTGCAGACTTTTCAGACGACGATTAAGGAGTCTTTAGGTCGTGGTTCTATACTCAGTGATGCCGTTGGAGTTGATGGACTCACTTATCTTCCAAGCCTTCCGCTGTTTTCGACACTAGATGGCCTTAAGCCATATTTATTGTAATTAGTTCTCTTTTGAGACACTCGATGTAATAAGTGTGTGATTGCTACTCTGCTATAAATCCTCCGAGTACTGTGTGGTGTCAGCATTACTGATCCAGGGATGACACCGGAGCACAGAGATCAGACTATTTGAGGTCTGGTCGCTACAGAGATGGTATCAGAGCACACGCTGACTGTAGGACACGACCACTAAGCTAAAGACCTAGATCACTCTCTTCTCTTCTAACTTCTCATCTTTTCTACTCTTTAGGATGGCGGATGCAAGGAATAAGTTCACACAACCGGATGAAGATACACCCTTTGGACGCCACTTGAAGGAAGTCACTAGATACCTGAACATAGGAGTACCAAGCTTCACGGGAACCTACAACGCCACTTTACCTGAAGAAGAGCGCTGGATGATACAAGTTCAAGTTCCAGGAAGGACGTTCATGCCAGTCACTGAGCCCATAGAGTTTTCTTTTGATGCACCAACTTGGAATCTAGGAAAGAGCATGGCAGCTCACATCGCCATGGGACGCATTGGAGAAGTCTACCGTAAGGATCTTAAGGATACTATCTACCAGATTTGTGGGCGCCTAGATGAACATTGGGAGATGATCAGCACCAGGAAAGATAGATCAATAGCATCTTTTATTCAGGAGTTAAACCAGCACATTCGACGACAGGAGAATCAGATGTGCGCCGACATGATAGATCTGAAGAAGGCTAAGACTAGAATCAAGGAACTGGAGGAAGAACTCAAGGCTACACGCGAAGGTTATGAAGAAGAAATTGAAGTATTGGTGGATAAGAATGCCGACCTAACTATGAAGATTGGAATATTTATGGGAGGCCCAACACCAGTAGATGAAGACGAAGAACCCAAGGAGATTAGCCCGGAAGACTACATCATCATTGACGCCACCGACTCGGAACAAGATAGTAGTGATGATGACTATGTGGATGAAGCAGGAGCGGATATCATGGAGTCTACAACCGTAGAATATTTCTAGTAGACCACCTCATCAGTAGTAGTAGTCCACCATGTAAATATAGTAGTCCAAGCACTTTTGTGATAGTTAGATCGATTGTATGCCTTGTTTGTTTGATTGAAGTGAATTGTGTGCTTTTTCCTCATGTGCATATGGGTAGTGTTTTCCCTTTAGACCCCCTCTATTCTTATATCTCATCTTTTCTAAACCCTCAGATGCCTCTAAGACGTGACCCCGGATTTGCTTTCTGCCGGAGCTCACCCAGTTGATCTAGCAGCAGAACACCTTGATGCAGTTGCTAGTTCAAAATTAGAATCAAGGGAACAACAACAATAACCCACCACCACCACCACCACCTGTTGACCACTTAGCCCGTTTTCTTAGGCTAAATCCGCCGGTGTTTTCCAGTAGCACCGAGCCGATTGTAGCAGATGATTGGCTCCGCAAGATAGCTAGGGAGTTGACCACAGCAGGATGCACAGATGTGAAGAAGGTGAAGTTTGCCGCACATCAGTTAGAAGGACCCGCAGCATCTTGGTGGGAGAATTTCACAGCCACCTTCCCAGTCGACACTGTCACATTGGACCAGTTTCAGCAAGCTTTTCGTACCGCCCATGTTTCAGCAGGAGCAATGGCCATGAAGAAGCGTGAGTTTCGTAACTTGCGCCAAGGAGGACGGACAGTTGGCCAGTATGTGGAGGAGTTTAGTAAGTTAGCACGTTATGCCCCAGATGACATTGCTACGGATGCAGCTAAGCAGGAGAAATTCCTGGAAGGACTGAATGATGAATTGAGTATGCAGTTGATGGTAGCCACCTTCAACAACTACTAGGAGTTGGTAGATCGTGCTCTTATGATTGAAGGGAAGCAGCAGCAAATTGAGAACCGCAAGAGGAAGTATGGACAAGGAAAGTATAATTCAGGAGCTCAGCAGAAGCCTCGTTTTACCCCTAGACCTGGAGGACATTTTCAGCATACCCATGGAGTAGGTAGCTCTCACAATCACAATGGCACCAAGAATGGTAATGGGAATGGAGGAAGCAATGGACAGAACCGCAACACCCCATCAACCCCAGCCAAGAAGGACTTGAGCCACGTCACTTGCTATAAGTGTTCGAAGCCAGGACATTTTGCAAATGAATGTCCTGAAGGCCAAAACGGCAATGGAAGTTCTAGGAAGAAGCCGAACCCTTTCAACAGGGGACAGGTGAACCACGTTAGCGTGGAGGAGGTTGAAGCTCAGCCCGATGCAGTAATAGGTAAGTTTTTGGTTAAGTCATTTACTGCACTCGTTCTCTTTGACACTGGTGCATCGCATTCATACATATCAAGGGGATTTGTGGATAAGTATAACCTACCAACCCAAGCCCTTAGGTCACCCATGTTAGTAACCTCGCCAGGAGCAGAGTATGTGGCAAGTTTATGGTGTGATCGGTTACCATTAAGGATTGGTAACTATGTTTTTCCCTCAGACCTAATAGTATTGGAATCTCAAGGATTGGATGTGATATTAGGCATGGATTGGTTATCAAAGTATAAAGGGAATATTGAGTGTGCTAGTAAGTCAATTTTTCTTAGCACACCAGAAGGGAGAAGGATCAAGTATGTATCCCGGCATGTACCAAAAGGGACATGAGTGAATTGCCTAATAGGAGTTGTGCAGGAGGAAGTACCAGTGGTAAAGGATTTTCCAGATGTATTTCCCTAAGAGTTGCCAGGCATGCCACCGGATAGAGACATTGAGTTTTTGATTGAGCTTTTGCTAGGCACTGGGCCGATATCGAAGAGACCATATAGGATGCCAGCAAAAGATCTGGTGGAAATTAAGAAGCAGATTAAGGAGTTACTGGATAAGGGATATATTCGCCCAAGTTCTTCGCCTTGGGGATCACCAGTACTTCTAGTGGAGAAGAAGGATGGATCATTAAGGATGGTTGTTGATTATCGAGGATTGAATGAAGTAATGATCAAGAACAAGTACCCACTACCAATGATCAACGATCTGTTTGATCGATTGCAAGGAGCTAAAGTGTTTTCCAAGATCGACTTGGGATCAGGATACCACCAGTTGAAGATTCGAGAACAGGATATACCTAAGACAGCATTCACCACAAGATATGGACTATATGAGTATACCGTTATGTCATTTGGACTGACTAACGCGCCTGCCTATTTTATGAACATGATGAACAAAGTGTTTATGGAGTTTTTGGATAAGTTCGTCGTAGTGCTCATTGATGATATCCTGGTTTATTCGAAGAATGAAGAGGAGCATAAGGAGCATTTGCGTTTGGTACTTGGAAAGCTCAGAGAACATTAGTTATATGCCAAATTCAGCAAATGTGAATTTCGGTTGAAGGAAGTAGGATTCCTCGGACACATTATATCTGGAGAAGGTATAGCAGTAGATCCCGCTAAATTTGAAACCGTGACCAAGTGGGAAGCACCAACAACCGTTGGAGAGATCCGGAGTTTTCTTGGACTCGCGGGATACTACCGGAGATTTATTGAGAATTTCTCAAAGATTGCAAAGCCTATGAAGGAGTTGCTGAAGAAGGATACTAAGTTCAAATGGACTGAGGAGTGTGAGGCTAGTTTCCAGGAGTTGAAGAAACGTTTGGTGACCTCACCAGTGTTGATTTTGCCAGATCAAACCAAGGATTATGAGGTGTATTGCGACGCTTCACGTCGAGGACTTGGAGCAGTGCTTATGCAGGAAGGGAGAGTTGTTTCGTATGCTTCACGACAACTGAAGCCCCACGAATTGAATTATGCTACGCATGATTTGGAGTTAGCAGCCGTAGTGCATGCACTGAAGACATGGAGACATTTCCTCATTGGAAATCATTGTGAGGTGTACACGGATCACAAGAGTTTGAAGTACATTTTCACGCAAAAGGAGTTGAATCTCAGACAAAGGAGATGGTTGGAGCTTATAAAGGATTATGATATGAGATTGCATTATCATCCCGGGAAGGCTAATGTAGTAGCTGATGCATTAAGCCGCAAGAGCCATGTCAATACACTAATGACGGGAGAAATACCCAAGGAATTAGCAGAAAATCTTCGTGAACTACGTGTGGAAATAGTTCCGAGAGGCTATGTAGCAGCATTGGAAATTCAGTCAACTTTGATGGATAGAATCAGAGAAGCTCAGAAAACTGACAAAGAGATTGCCGCTATAAAGGAGAAACTAAGCAAAGGAAGAGCTAAAGGATTTCGTGAGGATGAGCACGACACCCTATGGTTTGAAGACCGTGTTTACGTGCCCAATGACCCGGAGATCAGAAAGTTGATTTTGCAAGAGGCACATGACTCACCATATTCGATTCACCCAGGAAATACCAAGATGTATTTGGATTTGAAGGATATTTTCTGGTGGACCGGAATGAAGAAGGATATTGCGGAGTATGTGGCAGTTTGTGACGTATGTCAGAGAGTAAAGGCAGAACATCAGAAGCCAGCAGGATTGTTGCAACCATTGTCGATACCCGAATGGAAGTGGGATAAGCTAGGCATGGATTTTATCACGGGATTACCAAGGACTCGTTCAGGCTATGACTCGATTTGGGTTGTAGTTGACCGATTGACGAAAGTAGCACATTTCATCCCAGTAAAGACCACTTACACCAGTGCTAAGTTGGCAAAGATATACATGACCAGGATCGTTTGTCTACATGGAGTTCCGAGGAGTATTGTATCAGATAGAGGAACCTAGTTTACCTCAAAGTTCTGGAAGCATTTGCATGAGACTTTGGATACTAGGCTAGAGTTTAGTACAACTTTTCACCCGCAGAGAGATGGACAAACTGAGAGAGTCAATCAGATTTTGGAAGATATGCTGAGAGCTTGTGCGCTAGATTATGGATCTAGTTGGGACGATAATTTGCCATATGCAGAGTTTTCTTACAATAATAGCTATCAGACCAGTTTGAAGATGGCACCTTTCGAAGCTTTGTACGGAAGGAGGTGCAGGACACCGTTGTCATGGGACGAAGTTGGAGACCGCCAGTTGTTTGGACCAGATTTGATTAAGGAGTATGAACAGAAGGTGAAGTTGATTCGTGATAGGATCAAGGTAGCCCAGTCTAGGCAGAAGAGCTATGCAGATTCTAAACGCAAGGAGACAGTTTATGAAGTTGGACATAGAGCTTATCTTCGAGTATCCCCACTTCGAGGGATTAAATGTTTTGGAGTTAAGGGGAAGTTAGCGCCACGATTTGTAGGACCATATTGAGTTTTGGAGCATATGGGAGAAGTAGCCTACAAGTTGGATTTGCCAGAAGGATTGGCCGGAGTGCATGATGTGTTTCATGTTTCTCAGTTGAAGAAGTGTCACGTGGAGATGGCTGACATACCTTTGAGAGACACAGTACCATTAGAAGCAATTCAGTTGGATAGCAATTTGACCTATGAGGAGAAACCAGTCAAGATCCTCGAGTTTGCCAGCCGAGTTACTCGTAGCAAGGTTATCAAGTTTTGCAAAGTTCAGTGGAGCCACCACACGGAGGATGAAGCCACCTGGGAGCGAGAGGAAGATTTGCTCAAAGACAACCCTCACCTATTTTCTAGCCAACCCGAATCTCGAGGGCGAGATTCATCTTAAGGGGGGTAGGTTTGTAACATCCCAAATTTTTAATTTGGAATGTTATACATTAGGTCATCATGCATATCATATTTTTTTTGCTTTTGGTTTTGATCCTAGAAAATCCTAAGCAACTCAAGGACCCACGGAGAGAGTTGGGGATTTCGTTATTTACGTATTTGAGTTTTCTCAAATTATGTAAACAAGATCGTTTGATTTTATTTATTCTATCATCAATCATTTCTATTACAAAAATATGAGAGAGGGAATAAAATGACTTTCCCAAAATATAGAAATATTGAGGATTTAATAAAAAAAATCAAATAAGTTTTATTTCGGAGTTTTTCGGTATTTTTATTTGAATTTAGGAAAAATGCGCGTTTTTCAAAGTTGTAGTTTGGGCCCAGATAAATGTTCACTTTATCGGGCTTGATTTTATAAACCCGGCAAAATTTATTTCGTGATTTTTGGAGTCCGTTTAGTATTTCTTTTTATTTTTCTTCCGAGCGGATTTAAAAAAAACGCAAACCGACTTCGGGCCGTACCCGGCCAGGACTCCCTGGCCCGGGGCCTTTATATAGCGCCCGAAGGCCCGCGAGAGGAGAGCCCCATGAAACCCTAACCCTAGCCCCGGTCCGCCGCCGCCGCCCGCCGCCGCCGTTGCCGGAGCGCACCGCCCGAGGTTCGCCGCCGCCGCCTCGTTTTTCGTGCAGTTTTTCTTTTTTAAAAAAATTCTGTTCGTCGTTTGTCTTTTTCGTCGGATTTTCCGCGGTTATTTTCTGATCGTGATTTCTGATCCGATTTTCGTTTTAGTATAACTTTTCGCTCGTTTATCGGAATCAGGCGATTCAAGCGCCTGGAGTTTCGTCTCGAAACCCTCTTTCCGAATAATCAACTTAAACATGTTTTTGCTACAGTAAAATTTTCCCTAGATTCAGATTACTAGAACGAAGTTGTTTTCTTTCGCCGTTTGATTTCTTTTGCTTCGTTCGATTTGATTCTTTTTGCCAACCGGAGTTCTTAAGTTGAACTTTCTGGTTAGATCTTCAATTTGAGTTTTACCTGTGCATTAGATGAGTACTTATTGTATGCTTGTTGTTTGTCTGCGATAGAATACCCGGAGTGCGCCGCCTGTTACTTCGAATCTCTAGGTTACGCGGATCATCAGCAAGGCAAGTAACACTTTGATCATACCTTTTCTACAACCCAGTTTTATTGCATTAGATCAATCCTCACACATTGCATGATTAGGATCTAATTAAATTGTGGGATGGGAAGTAGATGAGGTAGTACCTATTACCTGTTTATTATCAAACCTTTGGGAGTTATTTCTACGTTTGCTTATTATGCCATGCTATGCTAGTAGACGTGGATTGGGTGAGTGATATCCATGACAGATGTGAGATTGTTAATTAATGGTTTATCTAAGGTGGCAACCTAACACACATCTGGGTGGATTGAGGCACCTGGGTTTCCAGGACTTGCCTGTTTTTATTGGACCGCCACCCAGGCCCAAAGGGATCATGAGATTATTCATACTAGAAACTTCCGTGTGCAGCCACAAGCCATTATGGGCTCTGGCATAGTTGACTAAGTTGTGCGAACTCTTACAGTGGTAGACTAGCAGATGTAGGGGATGTAGGTGGTACGGTCTACCCGATCGTAAGGTGCTAGCGCTTCTGAAAGACTATGTCTCGGTCATCCGTCTTCTCAAACACCCTGTAGTGCGAGAAACCAAACGGAGGCGATCGAGTCTTGTGGGGAAAAGTGCGCAAACCTCTGCAGAGTGTAATAAACTAATCATGGTTAGCCGTGTCCCCGGTTATGGACATCTTGAGTATCTAGTACCTGGATTTTCATGTGAATCTCAACATGTTACTCTAAATTAATTTTGATGGGTTTTAATGATGTTACTTAATTGGGATTGAGGATGCTGTCAACCATTCTCAATGTTTCACAACCACCATGATAGTAATTAATTTATTCCTTTGAAGTAGGGAAAAATTGGCTTTACGCAAAAACAGTAACCATAGAGCTTTACACCAGCCAAATATGCATATAGTATAGCTGTTGCATTCCATTATTCTCTATGTGTTACCTTGCCAGCATATTCCATGTGCTGACCCGTTTCGGGCTGCAACGTTAATGTTGCAGACTTTTCAGACGACGATTAAGGAGTCTTTAGGTCGTGGTTCTATACTCAGTTATGCCGTTGGAGTTGATGGACTCACTTATCTTCCAAGCCTTCCGCTGTTTTCGACACTAGATGGCCTTAAGCCATATTTATTGTAATTAGTTCTCTTTTGAGACACTCGATGTAATAAGTGTGTGATTGCTACTCTGCTATAAATCCTCCGAGTACTGTGTGGTGTCAGCATTACTGATCTAGGGATGACACCGGAGCACAGAGATCAGACTGTTTGAGGTCTGGTCGCTACAGGAAATCAAAAGGGTTGTTGGTCGAGGAGATGGAGAAAAACTAGTCGTTGACAAAAGAGTATTCCACTCTCAAGTGACGAATGGAAGAACTATCAAATCATCATGATTTTCTCTTGGCCGACCACGAGAGATTGACTTATGATTACCTGAAAAGGAAACAGGAACTCGAGTCGATGAGAGAGGCTCATGATGATTTGATCAGAGAAAAATCTCTTGTCACCCAACAACTCAAAGAGAAACCTGAAGTGTTTACACCAACTTGCTTAAAAAGCCTTGAATGTAGCAATGTTGAATCTAACCCCTCTGTCGAGGAAAATGGTTATGTGTCTGATGGGAATGCTAGGTTGAAGGAACTTATGCAGACAGGAATGTTCAAGTCTCTCAAAGGGCATCAGACACTTTGTGACGTTTTGAAGAAATCTATTCTTCACAAAAATCGCAGGAAAGAAGGTATTGGTATCAAAAGGAAATTGAATGAAAATGGCTCCTACTGGGAACCTGATCAATATCCTCGCACTGTGTGGGTGCCTGCCAAGAGCAAAACACTTGATCCAACTTTTCTCTCGGGATATGACTCTCCTATCCCTAAATACTCTTATGATGATTCTCTGGACAACTATAAGCTATTCAAAAATCAACATGGTAAGGCTGTTGCTCGCTATGTTGGACTAAACAGCAGGAATGCCCCCCCCCCCAAAGAAAGCTATATGGATGCCCAGGAAAACTACTAATGCATTACCTATTACTTCATCATTAACCATGCAGGCAGATTATGCTCATTACTTCATTCGAGATAATGAGTACATGCATGCCTCATTCAATCACTACACTCATTCATCTGGAAAGAATTTCAATGCCTATTCCTTTGATTATGCTCATTCTTCTTTGAATAACAATTATTGTTATCGAAAGAAATCATATCCTGCTCGCTCTATTGTTTCGAAGCCACCTGCAAATATGTGGGTGGTTAAGAAAGCCTAATTCTTCTGCTGGACTATGTCTCCAGGTGTACCGAATGGATAATGGATAGTGGATGCACTAGTCATATGACCAGAGACAAGTCGTTGTTTGTCGACCCCAACTTAACTGTTCATCTCTAAAGTATATTACTTTTGGCAACAACAACAAGGGTAAGGTAATTGGGTTAGGCAAAGTTTCTATATTCAAAGACAAGACCATTGATAATGTTTTACTTGTTCAGTCTCTTGGATTCAGTCTTATGTCAGCTGGCAAGCTATGTGATCTAGGCATGCTAGTTCTATTTTCTATATCCAAATGCATTGTCTTTATGGCCTCTGACAATTCCTTCGTCTTCGAGGGAATAGTAAAGGTGATTTATATATTGCAGATTTCTCTAAAGGTCCCTCAGTCCAAACTTGTTTGCTTGTAAAAGCAACCAAAGGATGGCTGTGGCAGCGAAGACTTGGTCATGAAGGTATGAGAAATTTGCAGACACTAGTGAAGAAAAATCATCTTCGTGGCATTCTTGATGTAAAATTCGACAAGGATCGTCTTTGTGGTGCGTGTGAGGCCGACAAATTGGCCAAGAAGCATCATTCATCTAAAATTGTCATGACCACTACAAGACCTCTGGAAATTCTTCATATGGATTTATTCAGGCCACAGAACTATGCAAGTTTTGGAGGCAGTCATTATGGTCTGGTTATTGTTGATGATTTCTCGCGTTACACTTGGGCATTCTTTCTCGAAGACAAAACCTACACCCAAGTTATCTTCAAAATATTCTCCAAGAAGGACCAAAATGAATATGATGTGCGAATTAAGCATGTTAGAAGCGATAATGGTACTGAGTTCAAAAATACTCATATCGAAGATTTTCTCGACGAAAATAGTATAACTGATGAGTTCTCAGTCGCATACACCCCTCAACAGAATGGAGTAATTGAGTGAAAGAAAAGAACTCTCATCGAGATGGCAAGAACAATGCTTAGTGATTATAAAACTCCTATTCGCTTCTGGGCTGATGCTATTAACACTGCTTGTCATGTTATGAATCATGTTTATCTTCACAAGTTCCTTAAGAAAACTTCATATGAGCTCATCACTAGCAAGAAACCAAATGTTTCTTATTTACGTGTTTTTGGTGCACCCTGCTATATTCGTGACATGAATTATAATTCCAAGTTTTCACCTAAGGCACATGAAGGTTTTATTCTTGGTTATGGCTTGAACTCGCATACTTATCGTGTCTATAACTCTCACTACAGGAAAGTTATGGAAACGGTAAATGTGCGGTTTGATGAATCTAACGGCTCCCAAAAGGAGCACCTGCCTAATATGATAGATGAACCACCGATTTCAGAGGCTATTTAGCAAATGGCTATTGGGAGCGTTAGGCCAGTTGAAGGAAATGCACCTGATTCTTCCGATGATAATGCCCCCATGACTCGAAGCAGAACTCGCCAAGCCACTGCCAAAGAAAATGCCATTTGGAACACAAATGGCAACCAGAATGAAAATGCCAATAAAAATGGCAACCCCGATGGAAATGCGACACAAGTGCTCATCCCGATGTTGATGCCGAGGAGAATGGAAATGATCATCAAGATGAAAATCCTCACCCACGAGTGGCTAATGGAGTTGATCCCACGTTAATTCTCAAAGATCTCGAGAATCTAGGTTATCGACCCACAACCATTCTCGCACTTGTTTGTCTAACTACTGTGGGAGTTTTTTCCTTTGTCTCATTGACAGAACCTACCAAGTGTGAGCAAGCCATGAATGATCCCGACTGGATGAATGCCATGCAAGAAGAGTTGGTGCAATTCAAATTAAATGATGTGTGGGAATTTGTTGACAAACCAAATCCTAAGAAGCACAATATCATCAGTACTAAATGGATATTCCGGAATAATAAGCAAGATGAAAATTGCATTGTTGTGAGAAATAAAGAACGTCTTCTCGCTCAAGGGTATACACAAGTGAAAGGTATTAATTTTGGTGAAACATATGCTCCTGTTGCTCGCCTTGAAGCAATTCATATTCTTCTTGCTTATGCAAACTACAATAATATCCTGCTTTATCAAATGGATGTGAAAAGTGCTTTCCATAATGGTGTAATTGATGAGGAAGTATATGTTAGACAGCCACCTAGCTTTGAAAACCCTCAGTTTCCTAACGAAGTTTTCAGGTTGAAAAAGTCTCTATATGGGCTGAAGCAAGCTCCTCAAGCTTGGTATGACACCTTGAAAAGGTTTCTGCTCAACAAAGGGTTCAAGCCAGCATCCACTGATTCCACTCTTTTCACACATGCTATTGATGGTGATCTATTCGTGTGTCAAATTTATGTGGATGATATTATTTTCGGCTGTACTAACAATGCTTGCAGTATGAAATTTGGGTGAATGATGTCCCAGAAATATCAAATGTCTATGATGGGTGAACTTAAGTTCTTTCTCGGACTACAAATATCATTAATAGGACAACAAAATTTTCATATCTCAGGAGAAATATCTGAGAGACCGTATGAAGAAGTTCAAAATGCAAGATTGCAAACAGAACGGCTACAAAACTCCGATGGCCACGAATGGTAAACTGGACGCTGATGTGTACGGTAAAGATTACAATCACAAATCTTATTGTTCGATGATTGGTTCTTTACTTTACCTATGTGCATCTAGACCTGGTATTATGTTGATTGTTTGTATGTGTGCTCGTTTCAAGCTGCACAAAAGAATCGCATCACCAATCGGTCAAGCATATTCTGAGATATTTGGCTCACACCCCCACCTTCGGTTTATGATATCTTAAGGGAGCGCATTTTGATCTCATTGATATTCAGACTCAGATTACGCAGGTGACCTGGTTGATAGGAAATCTACTTTGGGGACATGCCATTTCCTCGGTAGATCTTTGGTATGTTGGTCGTCTAAGAAGCAGAATTGTGTGTGTGTCTCTCTCTCTACGGTTGAGGCCGAATATATTGTTGTTGGCGCATGTTGCACTCGGTTATTATGGATGAAGCAGACTCTGAAGGATTATGGCATCAAGGTCAAGAAGATTCCTCTATTCTGCGACAATGAGAGTGCGATCAAAATTGCACACAATCCAAAGCAACATTATCGCACCAAGAATATTGAAGGCAGACATCATTTTCTTCACGATCATGTTGCTTGAGAGGATATTTTATCATTCATGTCAGTACTGAAGAAAATCTTGCTGATATCTTCACCAAGCCTCTCGATGAGAAAACATTATGTGTGTTACAGTGTGAGCTAAATATCCTAGATTCCGCAAATGCGCAGTAAGCTGGACTTGGCACCCATACTAACACTTCCACATCTTATAAGGAATGGGTGCACAACACTCGAAGAGTTTGAAAATTTCAACAAAGTGAAATTGTCTTTCTGAGAGTGAATACATTAACGAAGAACTAGACTAACCGGGTGCCATGATAATTGTGCGACGCTCGGGGTCATACAGTTCTTATATGGCGAGTCACACCACCACAACTTTCATTCGTTGAGTTGCCTTTCGTTTGAAAGATTTTGTGTTAAATCCGAATGTGTTTCACTCATAGCTTTTCTCTCGGTTTTTGTGTTTCTTTGTCTGAGTGAAATACCTAGGACCCTATTTTCCCTCTATTCTATCTCTTCTAGTCTATGTTGTTCTGATATGAATTCTCAAACTTCATCTGGTAATGATACTTTATCTGGTGTCCTTGACCATGTTAAAGTCTCTTTCTAAACCTTATTCGTTTTGGCGAAAGCCATCCAAAATTTGGGGTTTCCTGCCCAAGTCAGGACCACGATCTTTGGTGACGGTTGCCACGTGCTATTCATCAACTGCCATTCTACCTGGCTCGTTGAATTGCAAAAGTCCTTTTACTGTGGCCATCCAATCTGATTCACCGAAAGCGTTTATTTCCCCTCGCATATAAATACCACATCAACAACCTTCCCCAAATCCATTCCTCCTCCTCTCCGTCATCTCTTTCCAAAGCCCTACCGCACTGCTCCTCCTCGAGCTCGACGACGATGATCATCTTCGCCGCTTTGCTGTCGGAAAGAGGTCGCCGGAGTCATTCCTTGTCGTCGCGGATCATCTTCTTCCCCGCGTCACCATAGCTACTACACATCATCGAGTTAGGGTATGTGTAGTGCGAACTCACTCTTCCATTCATCTCTCTCGAGTTCGTCCATGGTAGAAATAATATGTTTTTACCGCATGTCTTAGATCTTCACTGATAGGTAACTTGTGCGAATGTGGTTTGTAGATGTTCCTCACATCCGAAAATTTTCAGATATAGGGTTTGTGTTGTGTCTCGTACGAAGGGAATGCTTAGCACATTAACTAGTATATTCTTCGAACCTACTAGTTTGTTTTGTACATTTATTTCATCCGAAAAATTTCTCAGTCTACATCTAATTCTTCATCAAAATGTTTTTCTCGGCCGGTTAATAGTATGTGAGCATTTGTAACCATGTCCCCATTTTCCCTTGTATCTATCATTTTTCACAGGTTAATGCAGTTAGTTGAGGATTCTGCGCGACCAGTGAGTATGGTTGAGGGAGATGATGTTGTTTTGGGCACAACAGATGAGTCCAAAGCTTCGAATGCCAAGGGCCCAATGGTAGGCCCATCAACCAGCAAGCGAAAAAGAACTGAGCAAAATGCTGACGAGTAAGAAGAAAATGCTCCTAAGAATAAGAAGGGTGGAAAGCAACCTTATACAAACACAGCTGAATATATCTCGCATGATAATTATAATACTATTCCAGGAGAAACAAAGCAGCAAAGAGATAAGCGTCTGCAATGGATTCGACGTCACTGGGTTCGCAAATAGTTCAATTATGAATTTGTTCATCCTCGGTTTGCTCAGAACTTTGCATTTCATCCACCATGGGGTGGCTGCCGGGACTCTCATCAAGCCAAATGATCCCCGGGAGAGACCGCCGCCTCCATGAAATGCTCATGATTCCTCCCTTATCCTAATGAGCTTGCAAAGCATCAGCGAAATGCCATCAAGCGAGCTAAGAGAGCTGAAAAGCAACATGCTCGTGAAGAAGAGAATAGTCGCCTTCTTAAAGATGATGTATAGAAGAAAAAGGCCGAAGGAAAATCTGAAGGTCACTCTAAACACAAGCATGATCCCAGTATTGCTGCATCAAAGCGAAAGAGTGCACCGAAGAAGAAAATAGTTTCACCAGCCGATGAATTTGCTATGAGTGATTCTTCTGATGATGATAATCCTCCGCTCACAAAGGATGAAGTTGTTGCTACTCTCAGCGAGCAAGTGAATATCACTACTTCAACGGTGTTGCCTGATCTTCGGGTTCCTATAGTTCCAAAAGCACCACCGAAGAAGTCATTTTAAGGAAAACTCCACCTACCACTATCACTATCAAATAACATGTGGATACAACTCCTCACCCAGATGTTGTCAATTTGAAGGATTTGGTAGTTGACACTCCTATAAGTACTGCAAAGCCAGGCATACAAATTCCCAAGCCAGACTTGAAGAAAATCAAGGCCCCTACTGCCAAGCATAATGCTCCTCAAGCTACTGCTCCGAAGGAGAATGCTGCTAAGTTTTCTCCTACCTTAACTCAGCCATTGACATCTAAACCTCCTTCCGAGCAAGTTCCTGTGCAAGTTGCTCCTACTGCCAAGTCTGATGCTCCTCACTACTATGATCATAAGTTTATCACGGAACTACTTGATAAGTTTGTGGACAATCCATACGATGGTGAATTGCCTCTCTGCCTATCCCTCCCGAAGTTATTTCCCAGGACACTACTGTTGTTCAAGAAATGAGAGATGTTGCAGTTGAAATCAACACTCTTACTACAGAGATAAATGACATGGATGGTCAAATGAAAACTGCTTCTTCCAAATTTGTCATTAGAGCACTCGAAGACTCCTACAAGGACATCAATCATGCAATGACTCTTCTCTGAAACAGAAGGTTGAGTTTCACTGATTTGGATGAAATTGTTCGCAAGATCTATGATGACCCTCAAGCAGAGGTTACTGGCTACAATGATCTGGTCAAAGGCCATATTGATCAAACTGCTCAACAAATGAAGAAGCGTAAAGAAAATTTCTAAGAAAAATGTACCTTCTGCTTTGACAGAGAAGTCACCTGATCGCCCTAAAGATTAGTCTCGGAAAGAAAAATCTCCCGAGCCAGCTATTCCTTCAAAACCACCAGTTAGAGAGTCGGATGCTCATCCTTCGCTAAGGCCAACTAAATCAGTGCATGTGGCCTCCCTACTCACGCTGATATTCCTTCCCAGCAGAATGTTTTTGAGGAAGGTGAAATCCCTTGCTTCGAGCCGCAAGCTTCTCCGGCTCATGAAGCACAATAGAAGATACCAGTGGATCAACCTCAATAATAGGCTCTAGTGCTTGATTCAGCCTCAGTGCCTAAAGGAAAGGAACCTGCTCAGTTGCCTGCTGCCTCTGCAGCTCCCTCTGTTGTGCCACCAGCTTCATCTCTACTTCAGTTATCCATCGACACAACGACGAGATTGCCAAATATTGGTCCCTTCGAACAAAAATCGGTTTCTGCTCGACGGACTAACTTCGTTGTTTATGGTGATGAATTTATCACCTGAAGAAGAGCTCAAATATCCATTCCCTCGTGAAGAACTACCTTCGCTCTCGAAAGGAGCTGGCGCCAAAGGTCCTCTTTTCAATTGGAATGCGCACCCCCAATTCTTTCAAGATAGTCCGTATAATGGACCGCGCACTTCGGAATCGCCTCGCTTCTGGACAAAGGAACAAGCCACATATTACTCTTGGGTTCTCTATGAGAGCAGAAAGATATTTCCTCATGAATATCCAAACATCCCTGCTATGCAAGCTATTAGCTGTTTCACTTAGTTGCTGCAAGATCTGGATGATCTCTGCCTCACCAAAGTTCTCGAATTCGAGCATCCTTGGAACAGAGAGATTATTCTTCACTTCTATGCTACTTTGTATATCTCTAGTGATGAATCCGACAGCTCAGAATGGATTATGGAGTGGATGGCCGAAGGGAAACACATCAAAGGCACTTCCACAGATTTTATATCGCACTTCCATTCCCCTCGCTTTGAGCATGGTAATACTGAAATCCGGGTGCACAACATTGATGTTATATCAGATGAAACCTTTCGGTGCACCATGGATCAAGACAAGATTCGTGACTACACTACTCATCCCCATCCTGAGCATTTAACATTTAAGAATCAGACACTATTTCATCTGCTCTCTTACACTAATTTCCCTCTGGCCAGGATGAATTCAGATAAGCACATCTTAGATGTTCTTCGGAATGCAATCTATGCAATCTCTAAGCGATATATCTTAGATGTTGAGGACATGTTTATGTGTATTTTGAAGGATTCTATTCAATATCCCTTCTGCGTCAAAGTGTTCACACCATGGATCCAGAAAATTATTGATCATGCCATGTGCACAGTGTATTTGGTGAAATAAAGTCATAAATGCTTCATACCTCCTATTCGCGATACCTTGCAAGTCCTCGAAGATATTTCTTCAGGCAAATCGCCCGTTTCAAGCCCTCATGATTATCATAAGAAGTTCGACGGGCCACGACTGCCTTCGTGCGATCCCAAGATTACGCCTCAACCTCCAACGTAACTCGAAGTTTGCGCACACAACAACTGTTGTTGAAGCATATTGCAGAAGACCAATGCGAAAAAGAACACCTCACCTCCGAGCTAAATGCTATCAACAATCGAACCAGAATCATGCATCTAATTGCTGATGAAAACAAGAAGAGGATCTAGAAATTGCTTCGCGAGTTCTTTACCGAGAAACAACTCCTAAATGTCAATCTCAAAGAACTCTATGATTATATTGAAAAAGGCTTCACTATTGAAGATTTTCAAGAATGGAGTACCCCTCCTCTTCCTGATCATGAGCCAACAACTGATCTTCTACACCTCAAGCTTTGCAAATTACTTGATGAATCTGAAGCCACCTCACCGAGTGAGAAACCTACCGAAGGAAATGTGCTATCCGGTGTTCCTCCTGTGGCTGACCCCAACATGCCCTCACACTCTCAGCCTCAAGTTGCTATCCCTGAAGGAAAATCTGATGCCGCTGAAGACGAAACCAATCCAGCCAGTTCCGAAGATGAACTCACGTCGGACAGTTCTTTCTCGAGATGCCTTCGAGTGAACCAAGTTATGCGCTTTTGCACTCATGTTATTTGATACGTCTCCAACGTATCTATAATTTTTTATTGCTCCATGCTTTATTATCTACTATTTGGAGCAATATTGGGCTTTATTATCCACTTTTATATTATTTTTGGGACTAACCTATTAACCGGAGGCCCAGCCCAGATTTGCTGTTTTATGCCTATTTCAGTGTTTCGAAGAAAAGGAATATCAGACGGAGTCGAAACGGAACGAAATCAACTGGAGAAGTTATTTTTGGAAGGAAACACACCTGATGAACTTGGACCCCACGTGAGGGGAGACACGAGGTGCTCACGAGGGTGGGGGGTGGGGGGAGCCCCCTGTCTCGTGGGACCCCCGTGGCTCCTCTGACGTCCTCCCTGCACCCATATATACCCACGTGACCTAAAACTTCCAGAACGCAAGATAGATCGGGAGTTCCGCCGCCAGAAGCCTCCATAGCCACTGAAAACCAATATAGACCCGTTCCGGCACCCTGCCGGAGGGGGCAATCCTTATCCGGTGGCCATCTTCATCATCCCGATGCTCTCCATGACGAGGAGGGAGTAGTTCTCCCTCGGGGCTGAGGGTATGTACCAGTAGCTATGTGTTTGATCTCTCTGTCTCGTGTCCTTGAGATGATACGATCTTGATGTATCGCGAGCTTTGCTATTATATTTGGATCCTATGATGTTTCTTCCCCCCTCTACTCTCTTGTAATGAATTGAGTTTCCCCTTTGAAGTAATCTTATCGGATTGAGTCTTTAAAGATTTGAGAACACTTGATGTATGTCTTGCCGTGGATATCTGTGGTGACAATGGGATACCACGTGCCACTTGATCTATGTTAAGGTGATCAACTTGCGGGTTTCGTGACATTGGGAACATATGCATAGGGGTTGGCACACGTTTTCGTCGTGATTCTCCGGTAGAACTTTGGGGCACTCTTCGAGGTCCTTTGTGTTGGTTGAATAGATGAATCTGAGATTGTGTGATGCATATCGTATAATCATACCCACGGATACTTGAGGTGACATTGGAGTATCTAGGTGACATTAGGGTTTTGGTTGATTTGTGTCTTAAGGTGCTATTCTAGTACGAACTCTAGGGCTATTTGTGACACTTATAGGAATAGCCCAACAGATTGATTGGAAAGAATAACTTTGAGGTGGTTTCGTACCCTACCATAATCTCTTCGTTTGTTCTCCGCTATTAATGACTTTGGAATGACTCTTTGTTGCGTGTTGAGGGATAGTTATGTGATCCAATTATGTTAGTATTGTTGAGGGAACTTACACTAGCGAAAGTATGAACCCTAGGCCTTGTTTCAACACATTGCAATACCGTTTACGCTCACTTTTATCACTTGCTACCTTGCTGTTTTTATTATTCCAGATTACAAATACTATTATCTACTATCTATATTGCACTTGTATCACCATCTCTTCGCCGAACTAGTGCACCTATACAATTTACCATTGTATTGGGTGTGTTGGGGACACAAGAGACTCTTTGTTATTTGGTTGCAGGGTTGCTTGAGAGAGACCATCTTCATCCTACGCCTCCTACGGATTGATAAACCTTAGGTCATCCACTTGAGGGAAATTTGCTACTGTCCTACAAACCTCTGCACTTGGAGGCCCAACAACGTCTACAAGAAGAAGGTTGTGTAGTAGACATCAAGCTCTTTTTGGCGTCGTTGCCGGGGAGGTTAGCGCTTGAAGGTATATCTTTAGATCTTGCAATCGAGTCTTTTATTTTCTTGTTTTATCACTAGTTTAGTTTATAAAAGAAAAATATAAAAAATGGAATTGAGTTTGTCTCATACACTTCACCTTTTTAATATCTTTCGTGAGTATGATGGAAAGGATAATTGTGCTCAAGTGCTAGAAGAAGAAATCTATAAAATGTTTGGCACTAAATATTTGAATGATGAGCATGATTTCAATGTTGTTAGTATGAATTCTTTGAATATCCATGATGCTAATGATATGCAAAGCCACAAGCTTGGGGAAGCTTTGTTTGATGAAGATGATATTTTTTGTCCCCCAAGTTTTGATGAGCAAATTTATTATGATGAAGGCATACCTCCTATCTATGATGATTATTGTGATGACACGTATGCTTTAAAGAATAATGATAACAATGAAACTTGTCATCTTGATTTCAATTTTCAATCCCATGATAGTTACTTTGTTGAGTTTGCTCCCACTACTATTCAAGAGAAGAATTTTGCTTATGTGGAGAGTAGTAAATTTTCTATGCTTGTAGATCATGAAAAGAATGCTTTATGTGAGATTTATATTGTTGAATTCATTCATGATGCTACTGAAAATTATTATGAGGGAGGAATATATGCTTGTAGGAATTGCAATAATATCAAGTTTCCTATCTATGTGCTTAAAATTTTGAAGTTATGCTTGTCTTACCTTCCTATGCAAGTTGATTCTTGTCCCCATAAGTTGTTTGCTCACAAAATCCCTATGCATAGGAAGTATGTTAGACTTAAATGTGCTAGTCATATTATTCATGATGCTCTCTTTATGTTTCAATTCTTATCCTTTATGTGAGCATCATTGAAATCATCATGCCTAGCTAGGGGCATTAAACGATAGCGCTTGTTGGGAGGCAACCCAACTTTATTTTTGTTCCTTGCTTTTTGTTCCTGTTTAGTAATAAATAATTCATCTAGCCTCTGTTTAGATGTGGTTCTATGCTTTTAATTAGTGTTTGTGCCAAGTAGAACCTTTGGGAAGACTTGGGGAAAGTCTTGTTGATCATGCTGTAAAAAACAGAAACTTTAGCGCTCACGAGAATTGCTGCCATTTTTATTTGGAGAGTTGTTGGGGAACGTAGTAATTTCAAAAAAATTCCTACGCACACGCAAGATCATGGTGATGCATAGCTACAAGAGGGGAGAGTGTGATCTACGTACCCTTGTAGATCGACAGCGGAAGCGTTAGCACAACGCGGTTGATGTAGTCGTACGTCTTCACGGCCCGACCGACCAAGCACCGAAACTACGACACCTCCGAGTTCTAGCACATGTTCAGCTCGATGACGATCCCCGGACTCCGATCCAGCAAAGTGTCGGGGAAGAGTTCCGTCAGCACGACGGCGTGGTCACGATCTTGATGTACTACCGTCGCAGGGCTTCGCCTAAGCACCGCTACAATATTATCGAGGACTATGGTGGAAGGGGGCACCGCACACGGCTAAGAATATGATCACGTGGATCAACTTGTGTTTTAGGGGTGCCCCCTGCCCCCGTATATAAAGGATCAAGGGGGGGTGCGGCCGGCCAGGAGGAGGGCGCGCCAGGAGGAGTCCTACTCCCACCGGGAGTAGGATTCCCCCCCTTTCCTAGTTGGAATAGGATTCGGGAGGGGGAAAGAGGAGAGAGAGAAGGAAGGGGGGGCGCCGCCCCCCTCTCCTTGTCCTATTCGGACTAGGGGGGAGGGGCGCGCGGCCCAGCCCTGGCCACCTCTCCTCTCTTCCACTAAAGCCCACTAAGGCCCATATACCTCCCGGGGGGTTCCGGTAACCTCCCGGTACTCCGGTAAAATCCCGATTTCACCCGGAACACTTCCGATATCCAAATATAGGCTTCCAATATATCAATCTTTATGTCTCGACCATTTCGAGACTCCTCGTCATGTCCGTGATCACATCCGGGACTCCGAACAAACTTCGGTACATCAAAATGCATAAACTCATAATATAACTGTCATCGAAACCTTAAGCGTGCGGACCCTACGGGTTCGAGAACAATGTAGACATGACCGAGACACGTCTCCGGTCAATAACCAATAGCGGAACCTGGATGCTCATATTGGCTCCTACATATTCTACGAAGATCTTTTATCGGTCAGACCGCATAACAACATACGTTGTTCCCTTTGTCATCGGTATGTTACTTGCCCGAGATTCGATCGTCGGTATCTCAATACCTAGTTCAATCTCGTTACCGGCAAGTCTCTTTACTCGTTCCGTAATACATCATCTCACAACTAACTCATTAGTTGCAATGCTTGCAAGGCTTATGTGATGTGCATTACCGAGAGGGCCCAGAGATACCTCTCCGACAATCGGAGTGACAAATCCTAATCTCGAAATACGCCAACCCAACATGTACCTTTGGAGACACCTGTAGAGCTCCTTTATAATCACCCAGTTACGTTGTGACGTTTGGTAGCACACAAAGTGTTCCTCCGGCAAACGGGAGTTGCATAATCTCATAGTCATAGGAACATGTATAAGTCATGAAGAAAGCAATAGCAACATACTAAACGATCGGGTGCTAAGCTAATGGAATGGGTCATGTCAATCACATCATTCTCCTAATGATGTGATCCCGTTAATCAAATAACAACTCTTTTGTTTATGGTTAGGAAACATAACCATCTTCGATTAACGAGCTAGTCAAGTAGAGGCATACTAGTGACACTCTGTTTGTCTATGTATTCACACATGTATTATGTTTCCGGTTAATACAATTCTAGCATGAATAATAAACATTTATCATGATATAAGGAAATAAATAATAACTTTATTATTGCCTCTAGGGCATATTTCCTTCAGTCTCCCACTTGCACTAGAGTCAATAATCTAGTTCACATCGCCATGTGATTCAACACTAAGAGTTCACATCACCATGTGATTAACACCCATAGTTCACATCGTCATGTGACCTATACCCAAAGGGTTTACTAGAGTCAATAATCTAGTTCACATCATTTATGTGATTAACACCCAAAGAGTACTAAGGTGTGATCATGTTTTGCTTGTGAGATAATTTTAGTCAACGGGTCTGTCACATACAGATCCGTAAGTATTTTGCGAATTCTATGTCTACAATGCTCTGCACGGAGCTACTCTAGCTAATTGCTCCCACTTTCAATATGTATCTAGATCGAGACTTAGAGTCATCCAGATCTGTGTCAAAACTTGCATCGACGTAACTTTTTACGACGAACCTTTTGTCACCTCCATAATCGAGAAATATTTCCTTATTCCACTAAGGATAATTTTGACCAATGTCCAGTGATCTACTCTTAGATCACTATTGTACTCCCTTGCTTAACACAGTGTAGGGTATACAATAGATCTGGTACACATCATGGCATACTTTATAGAACCTATGGCTGAGGCATAGGGAATGACTTTCATTCTCTTTCTATCTTCTGCCGTGGTCGGGCTTTGAGTCTTACTCAATTTCATACCTTGTAACACAGCCAAGAACTCTTTCTTTGACTGTTCCATTTTTGAACTACTTCAAAATATTGTCAAGGTATGTACTCATTGAAAAAACTTATCAAGCGTCTTGATCTATCTCTATAGATTTTGATGCTTAATATGTAAGCAGCTTCACCGAGGTCTTTCTTTGAAAAACTTCTTTAAAAACACTCCTTTATGCTTTGCAGAATAATTCTACATTATTTCCGATCAACAATATGTCATTCACATATACTTATCAGAAATGTTGTAGTGCTCCCACTCACTTTCTTGTAAATACAGGCTTCACCGCAAGTCTGTATAAAACTATATGCTTTGATCATACTATCAAAGCGTTTATTCCAACTCCGAGAGGCTTGCACCAGTCCATAAATGGATCGCTGGAGCTTGCACACTTTGTTAGCTCCTTTTGGATCGACAAAACCTTCTGGCTGCATCATATACAACTCTTCTTCCAGAAATCCATTCAGGAATGCAGTTTTGACATCCATTTGCTGGATTTCATAAAATGCGGCAATTGCTAACATGATTCGGACAGACTTAAGCATAGATACGAGTGAGAAACTCTCATCATAGTCAACACCTTGAACTTGTCGAAAACCTTTTTGCGACAATTCTAGCTTTGTAGATAGTAACACTACTATCAGCGTCCGTCTTCCTCTTGAAGATCCATTTAATCTCAATGGCTCGCCGATCATTGGGCAAGTCAATCAAAGTCCATACTTTGTTCTCATACATGGATCTCATCTCAGATTTCATGGCCTCAAGCCATTTCGCGGAATCTAGGCTCATCATCGCTTCCTCATAGTTCGCAAGTTCGTCATGGTCTAGTAACATGACTTCCAGAACAGGATTACCGTACCACTTTGGTGCGGATCTCACTCTGGTTTACCTACGAGATTCGGTATTAACTTGATCTGAAGTTACATGATCATCATCATTAGTCTTCCTCACTAATTGGTGTAGTAGTCACAGGAACAGATTTCTTGTGATGAACTACTTTTCAATAAGGGAGAAGGTACAATTACCTTATCAAGTTCTACTTTCCTCCCACTCACTTCTTTCAAGAGAAACTCCTTCTCTAGAAAGGATCCATTCTTAGCAACGAATGTCTTGCCTTCGGATCTGTGATAGAAGGTGTACCCAATAGTCTCCTTTGGGTATCCTATGAAGACATATTTCTCCGATTTGGGTTTGAGCTTATCAGGATGAAACTTTTTCATATAAGCATCACAATCCCAAACTTTAAGAAACGACAACTTTGGTTTCTTGCCAAACCACAGTTCAGATTGTGTCGTCTCAACGGACTTAGATGGTGCCCTTTTAAACGTGAATGCAGCTGTCTTTAATGCATAACCCCAAAACGATAGTGGTAGATCGGTAAGAGACATCATAGATCGCACCATATCTAATAAAGTACGGTTATGATGTTCGGACACACCATTATGCTGTGGTGTTCCAGGTGGCGTGAGTAGTGAAACTATTTCACATTGTTTTAACTGAAGGCCAGACTCGTAACTCAAATATTTTACCTCTGCGATCATATCGTAGAAACTTTTATTTTCTTGTTACGATGATTCTCCACTTCACTCTGAAATTCTTTGAACTTTTCAAATATTTCAGACTTGTGTTTCATTAAGTAGATATACCCATATCTGCTCAAATCATCTGTGAAGGTCAGAAAATAATGATACCCGCCACGAGCCTTAACACTCATCGGATCTCATACATCAGTATGTATTATTTCCAATAAGTCAGTTGCTCGCTCCATAGTTCCGGAGAACGGCGTTTTAGTCATCTTGCCCATGAGGCATGGTTCGCAAGCATCAACTGATTCATAATCAAGTGATTCCAAAAACCCATTAGCATGGAGTTTCTTCATGCGCTTTACACCAATATGACCTAAACGGCAGTGCCACAAATAAGTTGCACTATCATTATTAACTTTGCATCTTTTGGTTTCAATATTATGATTATGTGTATCACTACGATCGAGATCCAACGAACTATTTTCATTGGGTGTGTAACCATATAAGGTTTTATTCATGTAAACAGAACAACAATTTATTCTCTTACTTAAATGAATAACCGTATTACAATAAACATGATCAAATCATATTCATGCTCAACGCAAACACCAAATAACACTTATTCAGGTTCAACACTAATCCCGAAAGTATAGGGAGTGTGCGATGATGATCATATCAATCTTGGAACCACTTCCAACACACATCGTCACTTCACCCTTAACTAGTCTCTGTTTATTCTGCAACTCCCGTTTCGAGTTACTAATCTTAGCAACTGAACTAGTATCAAATACTGAGGGGTTGCTATAAACACTAGTAAAGTACACATCAATAACATGTATATCAAATATACTTATGTTCACTTTGCCATCCTTCTTATCTGCCAATCACTTGGGGTAGTTCCGCTTCCAGTGACCAGTCCCTTTGCAGTAGAAACACTTAGTCTCAGGCTTAGGACCAGACTTGGGCTTCTTCACTTGAGCAGCAACTTGCTTGCTGTTCTTCTTGAAGTTCCCCTTCTTCCCTCTGCCCTTTTCTTGAAACTAGTGGTCTTGTCTACCATCAACACTTGATGTTTTTCTCGATTTCTACCTTCGTCAATTTCCGCATTACGAAGAGCTTGGGAATCGTTTCCGTTATCCCTTGCATATCATAGTTCATCACGAAGTTCTACTAACTTGGTGATGGTGACTAGAGAATTCTGTCAATCACTATCTTATCTGGAAGATTAACTCCCACTTGATTCAAGCGATTGTAGTACTCAGACAATCTGAGCACATGCTCACTAGTTGAGCGATTCTCCTCCATCTTTTAGCTATAGAACTTGTTGGAGACTTCATATCTCTCAACTCGGGTATTTGCTTGAAATATTAACTTCAACTCCTGGAACATCTCATATGCTCCATGACGTTCAAAACGTCTTTGAAGTCCCGATTCTAAGCCATTAAGCATGGTGCACTAAACTATCAAGTAGTCATCATATTGAGCTAGCCAAACGTTCATAACGTCTGCATCTGCTCCTGCAATAGGTCCGTCACCTAGCGGTGCATCAAGGACATAATTCTTCTGTGCAGCAATGAGGATAAACCTCAGATCACGGATCCAATCCGCATCATTGCTACTAACATCTTTCAACACAATTTTCTCTAGGAACATATCAAAATAAACACAGGGAAGCAACAACGCGAGCTATTGATCTACAACATAATTTGCAAAATACTACCAGGACTAAGTTCATGATAAATTTAAGTTCAATTAATCATATTACTTAAGAACTCCCACTTAGATAGACATCCCTCTAATCCTCTAAGTGATTACGTGATCCAAATCAACTAAACCATGTCCGATCATCACGTGAGATGGAGTAGTTTCATTGGTGAACATCGCTATGTTGATCATATCTGCTATATGATTCACGCTCGACCTTTCGGTCTCCGTGTTCCGAGGCCATATCTGTATATGCTTGGCTCGTCAAGTATAACCTGAGTATTCTGCGTGTGCAACTGTTTTGCACCCGTTGTATTTGAACGTAGAGCCTATCACACCCGATCATCACGTGGTGTCTCAGCACGAAGAACTTTCGCAACGGTGCATACTCAGGGAGAACACTTCTTGATAATTAGTGAGAGATCATCTTATAATGCTACCGTCAATCAAAGCAAGATAAGATGCATAAAAGATAAACATCACATGCAATCAATATAAGTGATATGATATGGCCACCATCATCTTGTGCTTGTGATCTCCATCTTCGAAGCACCGTCATGATCACCATCGTCACCGGCGCGACACCTTGATCTCCATCGTAGCATCGTTGTCGTCTCGCCAATCTTATGCTTCCACGACTATCGCTACCGCTTAGTGATAAAGTAAAGCATTACAGCGCGATTGCATTGCATACAATAAAGCGACAACCATATGGCTCCTGCCAGTTGCCGATAACTCGGTTACAAAACATGATCATCTCATACAATAAAATTTAGCATCATGTCTTGACCATATCACATCACAACATGCCCTGCAAAAACAAGTTAGACGTCCTCTACTTTGTTGTTGCAAGTTTTACGTGGCTGCTACGGGCTTAAGCAAGAACCAATCTTACCTACGCATCAAAACCACAACGATAGTTTGTCAAGTTGGTGCTGTTTTAACCTTCGCAAGGACCGGGCGTAGCCACACTCGGTTCAACTAAAGTTGGAGAAACTGTCACCCGCTAGCCACCTTTGTGCAAAGCACGTCGGGAGAACCGGTCTCGCGTAAGCGTACGCGTAATGTCGGTCCGGGCCGCTTCGTCCAACAATACCGCCGAACCAAAGTATGACATGCTGGTAAGCAGTATGACTTATATCGCCCACAACTCACTTGTGTTCTACTCGTGCATATAACATCAACACATAAAACCTAGGCTCGGATGCCACTGTTGGGGAACGTAGTAATTTCAAAAAAATTCCTACGCACACGCAAGATCATGGTGATGCATAGCAACGAGAGGGGAGAGTGTGATCTACGTACCCTTGTAGACCGACAGCGGAAGCGTTAGCACAACGCGGTTGATGTAGTCGTACGTCTTCACGGCCCGACCGATCAAGCACCGAAACTACGGCACCTCCGAGTTCTAGCACACGTTCAGCTCGATGACGATCCCCGGACTCCGATCCAGCAAAGTGTCGGGGAAGAGTTCCGTCAGCACGACGGCGTGGTGACGATCTTGATGTACTACCGTCGCAGGGCTTCGCCTAAGCACCGCTACAATATTATCGAGGACTATGGTGGAAGGGGGCACCGCACACGGTTAAGAATATGATCACGTGGATCAACTTGTGTGTCTAGGGGTGCCCCCTGCCCCCGTATATAAAGGATCAAGGGGGGGTGCGGCCGGCCAAGAGGAGGGCGCGCCAGGAGGAGTCCTACTCCCACCGGGAGTAGGATTCCCCCCCCTTTCCTAGTTGGAATAGGATTCGGGAGGGGGAAAGAGGAGAGAGAGAAGGAAGGGGGGCGCCGCCCCCCTCTCCTTGTCCTATTCGGACTAGGGGGGAGGGGCGCGCGGCCCAGCCCTGGCCACCTCTCCTCTCTTCCACTAAAGCCCACTAAGGCCCATATACCTCCCGGGGGTTCCGGTAACCTCCCGGTACTCCGGTAAAATCCCGATTTCACCCGGAACACTTCCGATATCCAAATATAGGCTTCCAATATATCAATCTTTATGTCTCGACCATTTCGAGACTCCTCATCATGTCCGTGATCACATCCGGGACTCCGAACAAACTTCGGTACATCAAAATGCATAAACTCATAATATAACTGTCATCGAAACCTTAAGCGTGCGGACCCTACGGGTTCGAGAACAATGTAGACATGACCGAGACACGTCTCCGGTCAATAACCAATAGCGGAACCTGGATGCTCATATTGGCTCCTACATATTCTACGAAGATCTTTTATCCGTCAGACCGCATAACAACATACGTTGTTCCCTTTGTCATCGGTATGTTACTTGCCCGAGATTCGATCGTCGGTATCTCAATACCTAGTTCAATCTCGTTACCGGCAAGTCTCTTTACTCGTTCCGTAATACATCATCTCACAACTAACTCATTAGTTGCAATGCTTGCAAGGCTTATGTGATGTGCATTACCGAGAGGGCCCAGAGATACCTCTCCGACAATCGGAGTGACAAATCCTAATCTCGAAATACGCCAACCCAACATGTACCTTTGGAGACACCTGTAGAGCTCCTTTATAATCACCCAGTTACGTTGTGACGTTTGGTAGCACACAAAGTGTTCCTCCGGCAAACGGGAGTTGCATAATCTCATAGTCATAGGAACATGTATAAGTCATGAAGAAAGCAATAGCGACATACTAAACGATCGGGTGCTAAGCTAATGGAATGGGTCATGTCAATCACATCATTCTCCTAATGATGTGATCCCGTTAATCAAATAACAACTCTTTTGTTTATGGTTAGGAAACATAACCATATTCGATTACCGAGCTAGTCAAGTAGAGGCATACTAGTGACACTCTGTTTGTCTATGTATTCACACATGTATTATGTTTCCAGTTAATACAATTCTAGCATGAATAATAAACATTTATCATGATATAAGGAAATAAATAATAACTTTATTATTGCCTCTAGGGCATATTTCCTTCAAGATTGCTATTTAGTTAATTCTTTTTTCATATGATTAATAGATAAATTACTCAGGTCCAGCAATTTATTTGAGAATTTTATGAGTTCCAGAAGTATACGTTTGATTCAGATTACTACAGACTGTTCTGTTTTTGATAGATTCTGTTTTTCATGTGTTGTTTACTTATTTTGATGAATCTATGGCTAGTAAAATAGTTTATAAACCATAGAGAAGTTGGAATACATTAGGTTTAACACTAATATAAATAAAGAATGAGTTCATTACAGTACCTTGAAGTGGTGATTTATTTTCTTATACTAACGGAGCTCACGAGTTTTCTGTTAAAGTTTTGTGTTGTGAAGTTTTCAAGTTTTGGGTAAGGATTCGATGGACTATGGAATAAGGAGTGGAAAGAGCCTAAGCTTGGGGATGCCCAAGGCACCCCAAGGTAATATTCAAGGATAACCAAAAGCCTAAGCTTGGGGATTCCTCGGAAGGCATCCCCTCTTTTCGTCTTCGTTCATCGGTAACTTTACTTAGAGCTATATTTTCATTCGCCACATGATATGTGTTTTGCTTGGAGCGTCAATTTATTTTGTTAGTATTTGCTTGCTGTTACTTATAATAATGCTTTGCATATTTTATTTCAATAAAAGTGGCATTAATAGTCTTTACTATGCCTATGTTACAAGTATACATGTTGCTGTTTGAAAACAGAAAGTTTACCGCTGTTGCAATAATTCCCTAGAAAAGTAAGAATGTGATAAAATGTTGAAACCTTTTGAATATTAAGCTCTGATAAATTTACTACAGTGGGAATTTTATTTCATAATTTTTGGAGCTAGGGAAATATGGATGTTGCTGCATTCTTTACAGACTATCCTGTTTAGGCAGATTGCCGTTATGTTTGCATTGTTTGCATATGGTTGCTTATTTAATGATTCTATTTGAGGATAGGACTATTAAATATGCAGAGTCATTTAGTATGCAATGCTGAATAATAATTTTAGTGATTTGCTACAGTAGAGTATGATAAGGTTTTGGCAATGATTTATACTAACTTATCTCACGAGTTCTTGTTGAGTTTTGTGTGGATGAAGCTTTTGAGATTTAGGGAGACCGTGATATGAGAGGAATTAAGGAGACAAAAAAGCTCAAGCTTGGGGATGCCCAAGGCACCCCAAGATAATATTTCAAGAAGTCTCAAGCATCTAAGCTTGGGGATGCCCCGGTTGGCATCCCACCTTTCTTCTTCGACAATTATCGGTTAGTATCGGTTGATCCTAAGTTTTTGCTTCTTCGCATGATGTTTGCTATTCTTAGATGTCATTTTATTTTGCTTTGCTTGCTGTTTGAATAGAGTACCAAGATCTGAAATTATTAAATGTTAGAGAGTCTTCACATAGTTGCATAATTATTCGACTACTCATTGATCTTCACTTATATCCTTCGGAGTAGTTTGTCATTTGCTCTAGTGCTTCACTTATATCTTTTAGAGCATGGTGGTAGTTCTATTTTGAAGAAATAGATGAACTCTCATGCTTCACTTAGATTATTTTGAGAGTCTTAAATAGCATGGTAATTTTCTTAAAATCCTAATATGCTTGGTATTCAAGATTTGTGAAACTTTCTTTTGAGTGTGTTGAATACTAAGAAAAGAATGAAGCATGATAATTGTTTTGAGATATGGAGGTGATAATATTAAAGTCATGCTAGTTGAGTAGTTGTGAATTTAAAGAATACTTGTGTTGAAGTTTGTGATTCCCGTAGCATGCACGTATGGTGAACCGTTATGTGATGAAGTCGGAGCATGATTTATTTATTGATTGTCTTCCTTATGAGTGGAGGTCGGGGATGAGCGATGGTCTTTTCCTACCAATCTATCCCCCTAGGAGCATGCGCGTAATACCTTGCTTTGATAACTTCTAAATTTTTGCAAAGTATATGAGTTCTTTATGACTAATGTTGAGTCCATGGATTATACGCACTCTCACCCTTCCACCCTTGCTAGGCTCTCTAATACCGCGCAAGTTTCGCCGGTATCACACACCTACCATATACCTTCCTCAAAACAGCCACCATACCTACCTATTATGGCATTTCCATAGCTATTCCGAGATATATTGCCATGCAACTTTCCACCATCTAGTTCATCATGACACATCCATCATTGTCATATTGCTTAGCATGATCATGTAGTTGACATACTATTTGTGGCAAAGCCACCGTTTATAATTCTTTCATACTTGTCACTCGTGATTCATTGCATATCCTGGTACACCGCCAGAGGCATTCATATAGAGTCATATTTTGTTTTAGTATCGAGTTGTAATCATTGAGTTGTAAATAAATAGAAGTGTGATGATCATCATTCAATAGAGCATGGTCCCAAAAAAAGAGAAAGGCCAAAGAAAAAAAGGCCCAAAAAATATAAATAGATAAATAAGGGGCAATGCTACTATCCTTTTTTCCACACTTGTGCTTTAAAGTAGCACCATGATATAGCGAGTCTCATATATTGTGCTTCAAAGTAGCACCATGTTCTTGATATAGAGAGTCTCATATGTTGTCACTTTCATATACTAGTGGGAACTTTATGTTATAGAACTTGGCTTGTATATTCCAATGATGGGCTTCCTCAAATTGCCCTAGGTCTTCGTGAGCAAGCAAGTTGGGTGCACACCCACTAGTTTCTTTTGTTGAGCTTTCATACATTTATAGCTCTAGTGCATCCGTTGCATGGCAATCCCTACTCACTCACATTGATATATATTGATGGGCATCTCCATAGCCCATTGATACACCTAGTTGATGTGAGACTATCTTCTCCTTTTTGTCTTCTCCACAACCACCATTCTATTCCACCTATAGTGCTATATCCATGGCTCACGCTCATGTATTGCGTGAAGATTGAAAAAGTTTTGAAAAAGTTAGAGTATGAAACAATTGCTTGGCTTGTCATCGGGGTTGTGCATGATTTGAATACTTTGTGTGGGGAAGATGGAGCATATCCAGACTATATGATTTTGTAGGGATAACTTTCTTTGGCCATGTTATTTTGAGAAGACATAATTGCTTTGTTAGTATGCTTGAAGTATTATTATTTTCTATGTCAATATAAACTTTTGTCTTGAATCTTTCTAATCTGAATATTCATACCACAATTAAGAAGATTTACATTGAAATTATGCCAAGTAGAACTCCGCATCAAAAATTCTCTTTTATCATTTACCTACTCGAGGACGAGCAGGAATTAAGCTTGGGGATGCTTGATACGTCTCCAACGTATCTATAATTTTTGATTGCTCCATGCTATATTATCTACTATTTTGGGCAATATTGGGCTTTATTATCCACTTTTATATTATTTTTGGGACTAACCTATTAACCGGAGGCCCAACCCAGATTTGTTGTTTTATGCCTATTTCAGTGTTTCGAAGAAAAGGAATATCAGACGGAGTCGAAACGGAACGAAATCAACTGGAGAAGTTATTTTTGGAAGGAAACACACCTGATGAAGTTGGACCCCACGTCAGGGAGACACGAGGTGCTCACGAGGGTGGGGGCGCCCCCCCTAGGGCGCGCCCCCCTGTCTCGTGGGACCCCCGTGGCTCCTCCGACGTCCTCCCTGCACCCATATATACCCACATGACCTAAAACTTCCAGAACGCAAGATAGATCGGGAGTTCCGCCGCCAGAAGCCTCTGTAGCCACCAAAAACCAATCTAGACCCATTCCGGCACCCTGCCGGAGGGGGCAATCCTTCTTCGGTGGCCATCTTCATCATCCCGGTGCTCTCCATGACGAGGAGGGAGTCATTCTCCCTCGGGGCTGAGGGTATGTACCAGTAGCTATGTGTTTGATCTCTCTATCTCGTGTCCTTGAGATGATACGATCTTGATGTATCGCGAGCTTTGCTATTATATTTGGATCCTATGATGTTTCTTCCCCCCCTCTACTCTCTTGTAATGAATTAAGTTTCCCCTTTGAAGTAATCTTATCGGATTGAGTCTTTAAAGATTTGAGAACACTTGATGTATGTCTTGCCGTGGATATCTGTGGTGACAATGGGATACCACGTGCCACTTGATGTATGTTAAGGTGATCAACTTGCGGGTTTTGTGACATTGGTAACCTATGCATAGGGGTTGGCACAAGTTTTCGTCGTGATTCTCCGGTAGAACTTTGGGGCACTCTTCGAGATCCTTTGTGTTGGTTGAATAGATGAATCTGAGATTGTGTGATGCATATCGTATAATCATACCCACAGATACTTGAGGTGACATTGGAGTATCTAGGTGACATTAGGGTTTTGGTTGATTTGTGTCTTAAGGTGCTATTCTAGTACGAACTCTAGGGCTGTTTGTGACACTTATAGGAATAGCCCAACGGATTGATTGGAAAGAATAACTTTGAGGTGGTTTCGTACCCTACCATAATCTCTCCGTTTGTTCTCCGCTATTAGTAACTTTGGAATGACTCTTTGTTGCGTGTTGAGGGATACTTATGTGATCCAATTATGTTAGTATTGTTGAGGGAACTTACACTAGCGAAAGTATGAACCCTAGGCCTTGTTTCAACACATTGCAATACCGTTTACACTCACTTTTATCACTTGCTACCTTGCTGTTTTTATTATTCCAGATTACAAATACTATTATCTACTATCTATATTGCACTTGTATCACCATCTCTTCGCCGAACTAGTGCACCTATACAATTTACCATTGTATTGGGTGTGTTGGGGACACAAGAGACTCTTTGTTATTTGGTTGCAGGGTTGCTTGAGAGAGACCATCTTCATCCTACGCCTCCTACGGATTGATAAACCTTAGGTCATCCACTTGAGGGAAATTTGCTACTGTCCTACAAACCTCTGCACTTGGAGGCCCAACAACGTCTACAAGAAGAATGTTGTGTAGTAGACATCATTATTCGTCACCTTTTTTACACTAGTTGACAAAACGGGGGAGAATTACATCGAGTCTTGATAGATTTGCTTTCTGTGTTTCCTTGGTTTGGTTTCATGCGAGTTTCAAACTTCCGTTTAAATTCTATCTGCTCTATGTTGTAAAACTTCTATGATGTAATGTTAATAACCCCGCCTGCTGCACTATTTCTCTCGAAGCATTTGTTTTGCAGGTGGAATTATTATAGGAAGTTATGAATGATTACACTACGATCTCGATGGATTATATGTGATCAGTGCGAATCATTGACTCGAATGATTGAAATTTGCTCTATATACTTCAAATCTCGCACGAGAATTAATCTCATATATTTTTCCCTACATACATTTACGGGGAGTCTGTTTCATCATCGAGCAAAGTAACACTTATTCACTCTTGTTGGAATTACTTTTCACTTATATATCTTCACTTTGATGATTATCTGTTTTGTTGGAATTACTTTTCACTTATATATCGTCCAAAAAGGGGGAGATTGTTGGTGCAATAATTTGCCTCCTTATATTTTGGAGTTTATTGACATAAACAATATAGGACTTATGTGGTTTGCTAGTGCACACAGAGTAACAGGTCCCTGGAATCAGGAGAAGTTTGATTCAAATGTCGAAGATAATCCCCTGCATGGTAGTGAAGGTTATCACTTTAGATTATGATAACAAGAGTGACCCCTCAAAAAGTGCTGATGTGAAGCAATTGGTTCGGTGCTTGTCTGAGGGAAGTGACTGCGACCGAGAAGTTTGAAGACGAAGGGAAGACGTAGCATTTATTTCATTGTTTCTCTTCTCTTTATTGAGTCACAGGACCATCGTACTATTAAGAGGGGTGTAGCGTTCGAAACTTTGATTCTCTTATGCTAAACCCAAATCCTATGAAAGTTGCGAGAGAAATCTCTTTGTGTTCTGAGCAAATACTTGCCAGCAAGAGACTATGATCTTCTTCTCTGCGAGAGATTTGCCTGTGATTGAGGAGTTAGCATTACTTGGTCCTCAAGTAATGTTATCGTTGCTCTTGAAATCCGACTATTGAGAACATGTCGGTTGGACATTGGGTGGACCACGTGTCCAAAATGGCCATTTCCCACCATAGGAGGTTGCGGCTATAAATAGCCACCCCGCACCGGCTTTGTCCGGTGGCTGCTCCGTTTGATTGTGAGAAGATTGTTGAGCAACCCCCTCTCTTGAGTGATCTGAGTTCAAAATCCACCAAGAGAAAACCCTAGAGCCGAAAAATTAGATCGTGCTTCAGCATCACTCGAATCTAAGTCCAGTATGCTCCGCCTATTACTCTTGAGATATGCAAACTCTCTAGACCTTTAGGTGCCAATCTCTTCAAAGACCAAGATCCATTGTGGTTCTCGAAGAAGAAGTCTGTAAAGGTTCAGAGATCGCCATAAGTATCTACCACAAATGATCAACATTGGTTGACGAACCAATTGTCGAGGAGAATAGGGCGAAGAGAGTTTATCTTCTGTGTTAAATCACAACCCCTCCAACTAGACGTAGTCCTTATGCAGAAGGATGAACTAGTCAAACAAATTCCTTGTCGCCATCGAGCATCACTGGTTACCTCTGCTCCTCCACTTTACATTTGTACTGTTTCAATCATGTGATTTTCCTCGATGCATGCTTTAGTTTCCATTCATTAGTTTGTATTCGCTCACTATACTCTGTTTTCGTTCGCTCCACTGGTGGGTTTCGAGAGTTTTTTATATCTCCGAAAGAAATTTTAGGACCCCCATTCACCCCCTCTAGTAGAAATACTTCTTTTCTACATTTTTACACATGATTGTTATACAAATTTCCCACATTTTCATAATTTTTCAAAAAAATAGAGTTACAGAAGTATGATTTTATTCAGATCATTACAGACAGTTCTGTTTTAGATAGATTCTGTTTTTGTTGCATAGTTTGCTTGTTTTAATGATGATATGGATTATATCGGGGGGTATAAGTCATGGAAAAGTTAGAACACAATATGAATTATGCAATAATAAATTATGAATGAGTTTAAAACGGTGCCTAAAGTTTATGGTTAGTTTATTATACTAACGGATCTCACGAGGTTTCTATTGAGTTTTGTGTGCGGAAGTTTTCAAGTTTTGGGTGAGATCACGATGGATGAAGGAATAAGGAGCGACAAGATCCTAAGCTTGGGGATGCCCAAGTCACCCCAAGGTAATAATCAAGGAAGTCCCAAGCGTCTAAGCTTGGGTATGCCCCAGATGGCACCCCCTCTTTCGTCTACAATCTATCGGTATGTTACTTGGAGCTACTTTTTTATTCATCACATGATATGTGTTTTGCTTGGAGCATCTTGTGCTATAGTAGTTTTTGATTTGTTTGCTTTTTAGTTTGTCATAATCATTGTTTGATGAACATAGCTTTTGGGAGGGACACACATTTACAATGATTTGTTAGAATACTCTATGTGCTTCACTTATATCTTTTGAGCTAGGGAGTTGCTCTAGTGCTTCACTTATATCTTTTAGAGCACGACAGTGGTTATATTTTATAGAAATAGTTGCACTCTCATGCTTCACTTAAATATTTTTGATAGTTTAATAAATAGTAATGGCAATGTGCATGTGTTATAAGACTAGTCCAAGAAGGATAGTGATGACCCACAAGTATAGGGGATCTATCGTAGTCCTTTCGATAAGTAAGAGTGTCGAACCCAACGAGGAGCAGAAGGAAATGATAAGCGGTTTCCAGCAAGGTATTCTCTGCAAGTACTGAAATAAGTGGTAACAGATAGTTTTGTGATAAGATAATTTCTAACGAGCAACAAGTAACAAAAGTAAATAAAGTGCAGCAAGGTGGCCCAATCCTTTTTGTAGTAAAGGACAAGCCTGGACAAACCCTTATATAGAGAAAAGCGCTCCCGAGGACACATGGGAATATCGTCAAGCTAGTTTTCATCACGCTCATATGATTCGCGTTCGGTACTTTGATAATTTGGTATGTGGGTGGACCGATGCTTGGGTTCTGTCCTTACTTGGACAAGCATCCCACTTATGATTAACCTCTATTGCAAGCATCCACAACTACAACACAAGTATTAAGGTAAACCTAACCATAGCATGAAACATATGGATCCAAATCAGCCCCTTACGAAGCAACGCATAAACTAGGGTTTAAGCTTCTGTCACTCTAGCAACCCATCATCTACTTATTACTTCCCAATGCCTTCCTCTAGGCCCAAATAATGGTGAAGTGTCATGTAGTCGATGTTCACATAACACCACTAGAGGGAAGACAACATACATCTCATCAAAATATGGAACGAATACCAAATTCACATGACTACTAATAGCAAGACTTCTCCCATGTCCTCAGGAACAAACATAACTACTCACAAAGCATAAACATGTTCATAATCAGAGGGGTATTAATATGCATATAGGATCTGAACATATGATCTTCCACCCAATAAACCAACTAGCATCAACTACAAGGAGTAATTAACACTACTAGCAACCTACTAGCACCAATCCCGGACTTGGAGACAAGAATTGGATATACAAGAGATGAACTAGGGTTTTGAAAGGAGATGGTCCTAATGAATATGTTGATGGAGATTGCCCTCTCCCGATGAGAGGAGAGTTGGTGATGATGATGGCGATGATTTCCCCCTCCGGGAGGGAAGTTTCCCCGGTAGAACAGCTCCGCTAGAGCCCTAGATTGGTTCCGCCAAGGTTCCGCCTCGTGGCAGCAGAGTTTCTCCCGAGAAGATGGCTTCTTATTTTTTTCCCATCGAAAGACTTCATATAGCAGAAGATGGCCACCGGAGGGCCACGAGGGGGCCCACGAGGTAGGGGGCGCGCCTAGGGGGTAGGGCGCGCCCCCCACCCTCGTGGGCAGGGTGTGTCCTCCCTGGTGAACTTCTTCCACTGAGTATTTTTTATATATTCTGAAAACATCTTCCGTGAAGTTTCAGGACTTTTGGAGTTGTGCAAAATAGGTCTCTAATATTTGCTCCTTTTCCAGCCCAGAATCCCAGCTATCGGCATTCTCCCTCTTTATGTAAACCTTGTAAAATAAGAGAGAATAGGCATAAGTATTGTGACATAATGTGTAATAACAGCCCATAATGCAATAAATATCGATATAAAAGCATGATGCAAAATGGACGTATCAACTCCCCCAAGCTTAGACCTCGCTTGTCCTCAAGTGAAAGCTGAAATCGAAAAATATGTCCACATGTTTAGAGAGAGGTGTCGATTTAAAATAAAATACGGACATGAGGGCATCATGATCATTCTTAGAACAGCAACTTATATAATTCTTGTCATATGATGTCTTATGCTAGAGTAATAATTCAATCACAATTTCAAGTATGATTCGTAAACTTCATTGAAAACTAACAAACTATAATCTCAGTCATTGGAGCAATTGCAATTTATCATAACATAGGAAAGAGTCAACATATAAGAGCTTTTCAGCAAGTCCACATACTCAACTATCATATAGTCTTTCACAATTGCTGACACTCACGCAATACTTATGGGTATGGAGTTTTAATCGAACACAGAGAAAGATAGGGGCTTATAGTTTTGCCTCCCAATGTTTTACCTCAAGGGTAATGTCAACAATAATAGTTCATGAAAACTCACATCCAATTAGCCATATATACCAGGATCTTTCCAACATACTGTGCTTGTCAAAGGATAAAATCTAAAAAGGAAGGGTGAATATCACCATGACTCTTATGCAAGGTAGGAGATAAAAGTAAAAGATAGGCCCTTCGCAGAGGGAAGCAGAGGTTGACATGCGCTTTTATGGTTTGGTGCACAAAATCTTAGTGCGAAAGAACGTCACTTTATATTGCCACTTTTGATATGGACCTTCATTATGTAGTATGTCGCTTTTATTTCTTCCATATCACACGATCGTATAAAGTTTATTTTCTCACACACTAATAAGTCATACATATTTAGAGAGCAATTTTAATTGCTTTGCACCGATGACAACTTACTTGGAGGATCTTACCCAATCCATAGGTAGATATGGTGGACTCTCATGGCAAAACTGGTTTAAGGGTATTTGGAAGCACAAGTAGTATCTCTACTTGGTGCGATGAATTTGGCTAGCATGAGGGAGAAAGGCAAGCTCAACCATGTTGGATGATCCATGACAATATAATTTATCTCAGATGTAAGAAAACATAACCCATTACGTTGTCTTCCTTGTCCAACGTCAACTCTTTAGCATGTCATATTTTAATGAGTGCTCACAATCATAAAAGATGTCCAAGATAGTATATTTATATGTGAAGACCTCTCTTTCTTTATTACTTCCTATTAATTGCAACGATGACCAAAACTATGCTTGTCAACTCTCAACAACTTTTATTCATCATACTTTTTTCTATGCGAGCTCGTTACTCTCCATAAGACTCACATGATCTCTTTGTTTCTTTTTATTTCTTTCTCTTGGGATCATGGCAAAATAATCAAGCCCTTGACTCAACACTAATATTTATTATTTAGCTCACGGACTCGATTACATAGAAGGATTATAAAGCAAAACTCAAAACTAGATCATGCCATAAACTTTATTCTACTAGATCAAGATAATGCCAAAAGGATCGAACTAAGGAAAACGATAAAGATAAAAGTGATGGTGATACGATACCGGGGCACTCCCCCAAGCTTGGCAGTTGCCAAGGGGAGTGCCCATACCAGATACTCAATGCTTCTTTGTTGGTGAAGAAGGTGATGGTTTTGTTGATGGTGTAGGTTTCTTCCTTAATTTGTGCTTGAGGACAGAATTTTGGCCCCTTAGATCCTCGATCTCCTGTTCCAGGCTCATTATATTTTTGCATAGTTCCTGCTTGTTTTCCTGCAAGAGGTGAAAAGGGATAAACTCGATCTTAGGTTTCTTTACTCTATCCGGGAGGCTTGACTTTTTGAACTCCACATGCATGTCCCCAGGTTGAGGTAGTGGGACTTCATCTTCATCTGAGCTCATCTCCTCCTTTCCCTTGGGTTCATAGTCCTCTTCTTCTTCCGTAGTCCAACCGCAATGCTCCACATCCCCATAGACCTTAGGATCTGCAAGGTAATCAGCCACATAGCTTTCTCCTTCTGAATCCTGGGACGACATGTTGCTCTGTCTGCAGCAGGACAGCTCAAAACAAAGATTAGAGATATTTGCGTGATACGGGAGTCAAAACCCCCGGGAGATTATATAATGAATTTTTACCGACCAAAATACGTGTCGTGTAAGAAAACGGAGTCCGGAAAGCGCACGAGGTGCCCACGAGGTAGGGGGCGCGCCCAGGGGGTAGGGCGTGCCCTCCACCCTCGTGGAGGCCTCGTGTCCTTCCCGGACTGCTTCTTATTTTTCTATTTTTCTAAATATTCCAAAACGGAGAAATATTGCCTTAAAAACTATTTTGGAGTCGGTTTACTTACCGTACCACATACCTATTCCTTTTCGGAGTATGAAACGTTCCGGAAAGTGTCCCTTATGTATTCCTCCGGGGTTACGGTTTCAATAACATTGGTTTCAACATTTATGGGATTACCTGAGATATAATGTTTGATTCTTTGATCGTTCACCACCTTCAGATTTGTGCCTTCGAAGTTGTTGATTTTTATGGCACCGGAACGATAGACCTCCTCGATAACGTAAGGACCTTCCCATTTAGAGAGAAGTTTTCCTGCAAAAAATCTTAAACGAGAGTTGAATAGCAATACATAATCACCTACATTAAACTCACGCTTTTGTATCCTTTTATCATGCCATCTTTTAACTTTTTCTTTAAACAACTTGGCATTTTCGTAGGCTTGGGTTCTCCATTCATCGAGTGAGCTAATATCAAATAACCTCTTCTCACCGGCAAGTTTGAAATCATAATTGAGTTCTTTAATAGCCCAATATGCCTTGTGTTCTAGTTCGAGAGGTAAGTGACATGCTTTTCCATAAACCATTTTATACGGAGACATACCCATAGGATTTTTATATGCAGTTCTATAGGCCCATAATGCATCATCAAGTTTCTTGGACTAATTCTTTCTAGATCTATTAACGGTCTTTTGCAAAATTAATTTGAGCTCTCTATTACTCAATTCTACTTGACCACTAGACTGTGGGTGATAAGGAGATGCAATTCTATGATTAACATCATATTTAGCAAGCATTTTAGGAAAAGCACCATGAATAAAATGTGAACCACCATCAGTCATTAAATATCTACGGACTCCAAATCTTGGGAAAATAACTTCTTTAAGCATTTTAATAGAACTGTTATGATCAGCACTACTAGTTAGAATAGCTTCTACCCACTTAGTAACGTAATCAACAGCAACTAAAATATGTGTATATCCATTAGAGGAAGGAAAAGGTCCCATATAGTCAAAGCCCCAAACATCAAATGGTTTAATAACGAGTGAATAGTTCATAGGCATTTCTTGACGTCTACTAATATTACCAATTCTTTGACATTCATCACAAGATAAGACAAACTTACGGGCATCCTTGAAGAGAGTAGGCCAATAAAAACCAGATTGCAATACCTTATGTGCAGTTCTATCTCCAGCATGGTGTCCTCCATAAGCTTCGGAGTGACACTTGCGTAGGATCTGTTCATGTTCATGCTCAGGTACACAACGTCTAATAACACCATCTACTGCTTCTTTATAAAGATGTGGGTCATCCCAAAAGTAATGCCTCAAATCATAGAAGAACTTTTTCTTTTGCCGGTATGTGAAACTAGCTGGTATATACTTAGCAACAATGTAATTAGCATAATCAGCATACCATGGAGCAGTATGAGAAGCATCTATGACATTTAATTGATCATCAGGAAAGCTATCATCAATAGGAAGTGGGTCATCAAGCACATTTTCTAACCTACACAAGTTGTCTACAACGGGGTTCTCAGCTCCCTTTCTATCAACAATATGTAAGTCAAATTCTTGTAGCAAGAGAAACCATCTAATAAGTCTAGGTTTAGCATCTTTCTTTTCCATGATATATTTAATAGCAGCATGATCAGTATGAATAGTTACTTTAAAATCAACAATATAAGGTCTGAACTTATCACAAGCAAATACAACTGCTAAGAATTCTTTTTCAGTAGTAGCATAATTTCTTTGAGCATTGTCTAGGGTTTTACTAGCATACTGAATAACATTTAATTTCCTATCAACTATTTGCCCTAGAACAGCACCTACGGCATAATCACTAGCATCACACATAATTTCAAAGGGTAAATTCCAATCAAGTGGCTGAACAATAGGTGCAGAGATCAATGCTTTCTTAAGTATTTCAAATGCTTCTACACAATCATCATCAAAAAATGGTATATCTTTTTGTAATAAATTAGTCAGAGGCCGAGAAATTTTTGAGAAGTCCTTAATGAACCTCCTATAAAATCCAGCGTGACCAAGGAAACTTCTTATACCTTTGATGTCCTTGGGGCATGGCATCTTTTCAATAGCATCAACCTTGGCTTTATCAACTTCAATACCTCTTTCAGAAACTTTATGCCCCAAGACAATACCTTCATTAACCATAAAGTGGCACTTTTCCCAATTCAAGACAAGATTAGTTTCTTCACATCTCTGCAAAACTCGATCAAGGTTGCTCAAGCAATCATCAAAAGAAGACCCATAGACGGAGAAATCGTCCATGAAAACCTCACAAATCTTTTCACAAAAGTCAGAGAATATAGCCATCATGCATCTTTGAAAGGTAGCAGGTGCTTACATAGACCAAAAGGCATACGTCTATAAGCAAAAGTACCAAAAGGGCAAGTAAAAGTAGTCTTTGATTGATCTTTGGCTGACACAGGTATTTGAGAGAAACCAGAATAACCATCTAGAAAGCAAAAAATGCCTATGTTTGGATAACCTTTCTAGCATTTGATCGATAAGAGGTAATGGGTAATGATCCTTTTTAGTAGCCTTATTTAATTTGCGGAAATCAATTACCATACTATAACCCACTGACTATCAGCAACGGGATAAATTATACCTGCCTCAAGAAGCTTTAGTATTTCTTTTCTTACCACTCCTTTCATTTTAGGATTCAACCGTCGTTGATGATCATGAACTGATTTTGCATCTTCTTCCAAATTAATTTTATGTTGACATAGAGTGGGACTAATGCCCTTAAGATCATCAAGAGTATACCCAATAGCAGCACGGTGCTTCTTCAGAGTTTTCAATAATCTCTCTTCCTCATGCTCTGAAAGGTTAGCACTAATAATAACAGGATATATCTTTTTCTCATCAAGATAAGCATATTTAAGAGTATCAGGTAACGGTTTAAGCTCAAACACGTGATCACCCTTGGGTGGAGGAGGATCCCCTAGGATTTCTACAGGCAAATTGTTTTTCAGAATAGGTTCCTGTTTAAAGAATACTTCGTCTATTTCCCTTCTTTCATTCGTAAACATATCATTTTCATGGTCTAGTAAATATTGTTCTAAAGGATCACTAGGAGGTATGGCAATAGAAGCAAGACCAATAATTTCATCCTTACTAGGTAATTCTTCTTCACGGTGTTGTCTACTAAATTTAGAGAAATTAAAATCACGAGTCATATCATCTAAACCGATAGTAACAACATCCCTTTTGCAATATATGGTAGCATTAACAGTGTTTAAGAAGGGTCTACCAAATATAATGGGACAAAAGCTATCTTGTGGGGAACCAAGAACAAGAAAATCAGCAGGATATTTAGTTTTCCCACACAAGACTTCAACATCTCTAACAATTCCCATTGGTGAAATAGTATCTCTATTGGCAAGTTTAATTGTGACATCAATATCTTCTAATTCAACAGGTGCAATATCATGCATGATTTCTCTATATAGGCTAATAGGTATTGCACTAGCACTAGCACCCATATCACATAAGCCATGATAACAATGATCTCCTATTTTAATAGAAATAACAGGCATGCCTACCACAGGTCTAGGTTTATCTTTAGCACAAGGTTTAACAATTCTAGCAGTTTCATCACAGAAATAAATAACATGCCCATCAATATTATCAGACAAGAGATCTTTAACAATAGCAATATCAGGTTCGACTTTAATTTGCTCATGAGGTGTATAAGTTTTAATATTGCTTTTACGAACCACAGTTGAAGCTTTAGCATGATTCTTTATCCTAATAGGAAAAGGTGGTTTCTCAACATAAGAAGTAGGAACAATAGGATCATTATAGGTGACAATCTTTTCTTCAACTTTAATAGGTGCAACTACTTTTAATTCTATGGGAGGATGATATTTAAACCACTTCTCCTTGGGGAGATCAACATAAGTAGCAAAAGATTCACAGAAAGAAGCTACTATCTCAGAGTCAAGTCCATATTTAGTGCTAAATTTACGGAAAACATCGGTATCCATAAAAGATTTAACACAATCAAACTTAGGTGTCATACCTGACTCCTTACCTTTGTCGAGGTCCCAATCCTCAGAGTTGCATTTAATTCTTTGAAATAAATCCCATTTGAATTCAATAGTCTTCATCATAAAAGATCCAGCACAAGAAGTATCAAGCATGGTGCGATTTCTATCAGAAAGCCGAGCATAAAATTTTCGAATAATCATTTCTCTTGAGAGCTCATGATTGGGGCATGAATATAACATTGATTTAAGCCTCCCCCAAGCTTGAGCGATGCTTTCTCCTTCGCGAGGCCAAAAATTATATATACAATTATGATCACGATGAACAAGATGCATAGGACAAAACTTCTGATGAAATTCCAATTTCAATCGTTTGTAGTTCCATGACCCCATATCATCACATAGCCTATACCATGTCGATGCATCTCCCTTCAAAGATAAAGGGAAGACCTTCTTCTCAACAACATCTCCGGGTACACCTGCAAGCTTAAATAATCCACAAACTTCATCCACATATATTAGATGCTCATCAGTTTGCTTTGTTCCATCTCCTAAAAAAGGATTAGCTAGCAGTTTTTATATCATGCCCGAAGGAATTCCAAAGCAGACATTTTCATTTTCAGTAGGTTCAGTAGGTTGAGGAGCAACTCTTTGCTCTACTGGTCGAGGTGAAGATACCCCGAACAAGCCCCTCAGAGGATTACTTTCCATAGTAACAAGTGACAGTAAATTTCAGCACACTATATAAATTTTTCCTTACCAAATTCCACCTACCAAAGGCGCTTCACTCCCCGGCAATGGCGCTAGAAAAGAGTCTTGATGACCCACAAGTATAGGGGATCTATCGTAGTCCTTTCGATAAGTAAGAGTGTCGAACCCAACGAGGAGCAGAAGGAAATGATAAGCGGTTTCCAGCAAGGTATTCTCTGCAAGTACTGAAATAAGTGGTAACAGATAGTTTTGTGATAAGATAATTTCTAACGAGCAACAAGTAACAAAAGTAAATAAAGTGCAGCAAGGTGGCCCAATCCTTTTTGTAGTAAAGGACAAGCCTGGACAAACTCTTATATAGAGAAAAGCGCTCCCGAGGACACATGGGAATATCGTCAAGCTAGTTTTCATCACGCTCATATGATTCGCGTTCGGTACTTTGATAATTTGGTATGTGGGTGGACCGGTGCTTGGGTGATGTCCTTACTTGGGCAAGCATCCCACTTATGATTAACCTCTATTGCAAGCATCCACAACTACAACAAAAGTATTAAGGTAAACCTAACCATAGCATGAAACATATGGATCCAAATCAGCCCCTTACGAAGCAACGCATAAACTAGGGTTTAAGCTTCTGTCACTCTAGCAACCCATCATCTACTTATTACTTCCCAATGCCTTACTCTAGGCCCAAATAATGGTGAAGTGTCATGTAGTCGACTTTCACATAACACTACTAGAGGGGAGACAACATACATCTCATCAAAATATCAAACGAATACCAAATTCACATGACTACTAATAGCAAGACTTCTCCCATGTCCTCAGGAACAAACGTAACTACTCACAAAGCATAAACATGTTCATAATCAGAGGGGTATTAATATGCATATAGGATGTGAACATATGATCTTCCACCAAATAAACCAACTAGCATCAACTACAAGGAGTAATTAACACTACTAGCAACCTACTAGCACCAATCCCGGACTTGGAGACAAGAATTGGATACAAGAGAAGAACTAGGGTTTTGAAAGGAGATGCTGCTGATGAAGATGTTGATGGAGATAGCCCTCTCCTGATGAGAGGAGCGTTGGTGATGACGATGGCGATGATTTCCCCCTCCGGGAGGGAAGTTTCCCCGGCAGAACAGCTCCGCCAGAGTCCTAGATTGGTTCCGCCAAGGTTCTGCCTCGTGGCGGCGGAGTTTCGTCCGAAAAGATGGTTTCTTTTTTCCCCACCGAAAGACTTCATATAGCAGAAGATGGCCACCGAAGGGCCACCAGGGGGCCCACGAGGTAGGGGCGTGCCCAGGGGGTAGGGTGCGCCCCCCACCCTTGTGGGCAGGGTGTGGCCCCCCTGGTGAACTTCTTCCACTGAGTATTTTTTATATATTCTGAAAATGTCTTCGGTGAAGTTTCAGGACTTTTGGAGCTGTGCAGAATAGGTCTATGATATTTGCTCCTTTTCCAGCCCAGAATCCCAGCTGCCGGCATTCTCCCTCTTTATGTAAACCTTGTAAAATAAGAGAGAATAGGCATAAGTATTGTGACATAATGTGTAATAACAGCCCATAATGCAATAAATATCGATATAAAAGCATGATGCAAAATGGACGTATCAGATAGGTATTCAAGGGGAGTATAATAAAAACTTTCATGTAGATCACTAAATATGAAACATATAGGTTAATGATATTGACATCGTAATATGACAGGATATTGGTTCATGATCATTGGTTAGTAGAAATATGGGTATTAAAGCTTGTTATTAGCTTCTCATCTAAGTGTTGGTCATGGCATGGTGGGGAGGTTTATGCATTTTTATGTCTGAAATGAAATCCTTGAGAGATGTTATAATCAGATGTGCGCGATAGTTAAGTCCTACCAACCAATTCCCTAGGGTCATGCGAATAGTACTTTGCTTCGAGGGCTAATAAAATTTCACAATAAGTATGTGAGTTCTTTATGTCTAATGTGAGTCCATGGATAATACGCATTCCTACTTTTCCACAATTCGCTAGCCTCATCGGTATCGTGCATTGCCCTTTCTCACCTTGAGAGTTGGCGCAAACTTCATTGATGCATCCAAACCCCATGATATGATACGCTCTATCACACATAAGCCTCTTTATATCTTCGTCAAAACAACCACCATACCTACCTATTATGGCATTTACATTGTCATTCCGAGACATATTGCCATGCAACTTCCATTGTTCCGTATTCATGACATGTGTGTTCATCATCATATTGCTTTGCATGATCATATAGAGCTGGCATGATATTTGTGGCACAGCCACCATTCATCATTATTATACATGTTACGCTAGATCATTGCACATCCTGGTACACTGCTAGAGGCATTCATACAGAGTCATATTGTTCTAGTTATCGAGTTGTAAGTAACTAGAAGTGTGATGATCATCATTATTAGAGCATTGTCCTAGTGAGGAAAGGACGATGGAGACTATGATTCCCCCACAAGTCAGGATAAGACTCCAGACGAAAAATAAAAATATAAAATAATAAAAAGGCCAAAAGAACCCAACAAAAGAAGAGATAAAGAGAGAAGGGGCAATGTTACTATCCTTTTGCACACTTGTTCTTTAGAGTAGCACCATGTTCCTCATATAGAGATTCTCCTGGGTTATCACTTTCATATACTAGTGGGAATTTTTTGTTATATAACTTGGCTTGCATATTCCGATGATGGGCTTCCTCAAATGCCTGGGGTCTTCATGAGCAAGCAAGTTGGATGCACACCCACTTAGTTTCCATTGAGCTTTCGTACCCTTATAGATCTTAGTGCATATGCTGCATGGCAATCCCTACTCCTCGCATTGATATTGATTGATGGGCATCTCCATAGCCTGTTGATCGGCTGAGGTGATGCGAGCCTTTCTTACTTTTTGACTTCCCTTATTGATCTCTACCACTTCATTCTATTCCACCTATAGTGTTATATCCATGGATCATGCTCATGTATTGCGTGGGGTCAAAAATGCTAAAGTGCGTTAGAAGTACGATCCAATTTCCTAGTTTGACGCCAGGTACTCATGATTTATATATATGCGGTGAAGGCGCAGTCATGCCATGCTAACACCGGGGTACTCACGATTTATATATATTCATTAAGGATCATATATTTTGAAAAGTAATGACTATGATTCTTATATTCATGGATACTATTTTGTTGATATTGTTACTTTATTGTTTCTTAATGATTATACCGTGAAGAGATTACATGATATGCATGCTAGCTAGCACTCAACATCAAAAATTCTGTTTTTATCATTTACCTACTCGAGGACGAGCAGGAATTAAGCTTGCGGATTTTGATACATCTCTAATGTTTTTTTTGTTTCATGCTATTATATTATCAATCTCAGATGCTTGATATGCATTCATATGCTATTTTATATATTTTTGGGGACTAACCCATTAACCCAGTGCCTAGTGTCAGTTCCTTTTCTTTCTTGTCTTTGGCTTTCCAGAAAATCAATACCAAATGAAGTCCAAACACGATGAAACTTTACAGTGATTTTTTCTAGACCAAAAGGGACCCTAGAAGGTTCTGGAGGAGGCTAGATGACCTATGAGAGAGCCACAAGCTCACAGGCGTGTGTAGCGACCCGACCTCAAACGGTTAAGTCTCTGTGCTTCAGTGTCATCCCTGGATCAGTAATGCTGACACACACAGTACTCGAAGGATTTATAACAGAGTAGCAATCACACACTTATTGCATCGAATGTCTCCAAAGAGAACTTATTACAATAACATGGCTTAAGGCCATCTAATGCGATAACAACGGAAGGCTTGGAAGACAAGTGAGTCCATCAACTCCAACGGCATAGCTGAGCTGCACGGCAACGACCTAACGAACCTTACTCCTCGTCTGAAAAGTCTGCAACATAATACGTTGCAGCCCGAGAACGGGTCAGCACATGGAATATGCTAGCAAAGTACCACAGTAGAGCAAGAACAGAATAATGCTATCACTACATGCATATTTGGCTGGTGGAAAGCTCTATGGTTATAGTTTTTGTGAAAAGCCAATTTTTTCCTACAACAAAGGCATAGATTTTAATTTAACTATCATGGAAGTTGAACAACATTGAGAAGGTAACCCCAACTCAATCCCAATTAAAGTATTTAACAACCCAACAAATTGAATTAAGAGTGATGAGATACATGTGATAACCCAAGTACTAGATAGTCAAGATTGTCCATAACCGGGGACATGGCTAACCATGATTATATTGTACACTCTGCAGAGGTTTGCGCACTTTTCCCCACAAGACTCGATCGCCTCCGTTGGAATTTCTCGCACTGCATGGTGTTTGAGAAACGGATGACCGAGACACAGTCTTTCAGAAACATTAACTCTTTACTCCGGGCAGACCATACCAAACCTACAAAACCGACTACCTGCTGATCTACCTCTTCAAGAGCTTCACGTAACTTACTCAGCTATGCTAGAGCCCATAATAGCTTGTGGCTGCACATGGAAGTTTCTAGCATGAATCATCTCAGTTCCCTTTGAGCCTGGGTGGCGGTCCATAGGAAGATCACACGGGTACCCCGGGATTTCCAAAAAACAGACAACACTGGGTTCCCCAGGTGCCTCAATCCACCCAGATGTGTATTCAAGTTGCCACCTTAAGTTGAACCATTAATTAACAATCTCACATCTATCATGGATTTCACTCAAACCCAAACCACGTCTACGAGCATAGCATAGCAATAAGCAACGCGCAGAAGTAACTCCCAAGGGTTTGATAGTAACAGGGCAATAGGTTCTACCTCAATAGCTACTTCCCAACCCACAAGTTAATGACATCCTAATCATGCAATGTTTGAGGATTGGAACTAATGCATAAAAACTGGGTATGAAAAGAGTATGATCAATGTGTTACTTGCCTTGCTGACGATCCGCGAAACCTAGAGACTCGTAGTAACACGCTTTGCACTCCGGGTGTTCTATCACATACAAACAATAACATACATAAGCAACAAGCAAAGATGCACAAGCAAAACTCAAATAAGAGAGGTTGACCAGAAAGTTCAACTTAAGAACTCCGGTTAGCAAAAAGAATCAAATCAAACGGAGCAACGAAACTCAAACGGCAAAAGAAACAAGATCCATTTACTAATCTGGACCTAGGTCAAATTTTACAGTAGCAAAAACTTGTGCAAGTTGGTTAAACGGAAAGAGGGTCTCGAGACGAAGATCTAGGCGCTTGAAAAACCTGATTCCGACTGACGAGAGAAAAGATAAACAGAAACTAAGATCGGATCAGAAATCGCGATCGAAAATAATCGCGGATAAATCCGACAAAAAGAAAACTAACAAACAGACTAACGAACGAGCATTCGTCAACTGTAACTAACGGGCGAAAACCGTTCGTTAAAATGAACGTATGGACGAACGTCCGCTAAAAAGAAGAACCGAGAAAAACCGAAGAACCGATCTAAAAAAATGAACTAGGGTTTCTAAAAAAACCGAACGGTTTAAAAAAACTGGCGGCTCGGGATCCGGCGCGGTACCTCCGGCGAGGGGCTCCGGCGAGGCGGGGTTGGGAGGCGGGGTGGCGGCTCGCGGGGCGGCGGGGCTCGGCGGCGGTGACACGCGCGGGCGGCGGCGGCGACACGCGCGGGTGGCGGCGGCGGCTGCGGGGCGGCGGTGGTGTGGTGGTGGGGGGCCGGGGTGGCGCGTATACATAGGAGGGGGTGACTTGGAGGAGGGGGCAAGGCGCGGCGGAGGCGGAGTCCGGCTCAGACTCCGGTCCGAGCTCGGTGGCGGCGGCCACTTGGGTCGGCGGGCCGGCTGGGTTCGGCCCAGTCGGCACGGGGAGATTTTTTTAAAAACAATTTCACCAACAGAAATAAAATTCTAGAAAATAAAATAAAAATGTAAAATGCCAGAATAAATTTTCATCGTCTAAATAAAATATTTAGAACAAGATGAACATTTTCTTGGCCCTAAAATGAATTTTTGAAAACATGCAATTTTTCGAATGCAAATAAAATCCAAATAAAATCGAATAAAATCAAACAAATGATTTTAATATTTTTCCTCCAATATATCCATTATTTTGGAGAAGTCATATTATCTCCTCTCATATATTTTTTAATGTGAAATATTTTTTGGAGGGAAAAATAATTAAAATCAAAATCATCGTTTCATTATTTGATAAAAAATCAAATATGAAAACCGGGAAATCCCCAACTCTCTCCGAGGGTCCTTGAGTTGCTTAGGATTTCGAGGATTGCGGAACGGAAATGCAATAAAATATGATATGCATGAATGACCTATGTATAACATTCCAAATTGAAAATTTGGGATGTTACAGCGTGACCAGGGGTAGGCGCGCCCCCCGAGATCATGGGTCCCATGCAACTCCATTTGACCCAATTCCAAGCCTATAAATTCACATATATTCCCAAACCAACAGAGAGCCACCCGAAACACTATTTCCGCCACCGCATCATCTGTTCTTTCGTGATCCCATCTGGAGGCCTTTTTCCGGTACTCTGCCGGAGGGGGAATCGATCATGAAGGGCTTCTACATCATTCTTGCTACCTTCCGATGATGTGTGAATAGTTTGCCACAGACCTATGGGTCCATAGTTAGTAGCTAGATGACTTCTTCTCTCTCTTTGATCTTCAATACCATGTTCTCCTCGATCTTCTTGGAGTTCTATCTGATGTAATCTTTTTTGCAGTATGTTTGTTGGGATCCTATGAATTGTGGGTTTATGATCAGATTATTCATTGAAAGTAATTAAGTCTTTTCTGAACTTTATTATGCATGATTTTTATATCTTTGTATTCCTCTTCGATATATCCGTTTAGTTTGGCCAACTAGATTGACTTATCTTCGCCATGGACCGATGGGGACCAATCCACGAAAACTGGTGCGGGAGCCGTCATCCAATCATGCCCGCGTACATATCAAACTGGACGATTTTCATCAAACACGACATAATTCAGCAAAGTTTGGATATCGAATAGCACAATTCATTCATAAATAGCCTGCAAATATCTCTAGTACAACATATTCAAATTAAACGAGATAATCAAATGTTCAACAAGTTTTTCATGGATAGATCAAATTCAATGATATTAGAATAATCGGAGCTGGCACAGGTCATCACACACACATAGCCCTTGAGTTTCATCCAATAATGTATGTGCGTGAATGGTCTGCCTTCTCATCCGTAGTACATCACGATAACACATGCATGCTAAACAACATGGAGAGCAACATTGCATGTATAAATGAATTAATCAAAATGTAGTGCAATGTGCAAATGGTCACATTGCCTCTACTCGTTCAATTACGCCACAAAACTTCATGATGGCCACATTTTTCTAACGACTTTCACATTGCGTTCATGGATGATGTGCACGTCATATATAGGGCGCAAAGCGCTTTCGCGCATGAAACAAACCATGCCCGCACTGCCAAAAGAACTCACCCTTTTCGCTCCTGCCTACAAAGTTCGTAGATACGGTCAACCATGCATCACATAATGATAACCCACAAGTATAGGGGATCGTTTGTAGCCTTTTTTGATAAATAAGAGTGTCGAACCCAACGAGGAGCTAAAGGTAGAACAAATATTCACTCAAGTTCTATCGACCACCGATACAACTCTACGTACGCTTGATGTTTGCTTTACCGGAAACAAGTATGAAACTATTTTGCGAGGATAAAACTACGAGTACTTTGCACGAATAAAAATACGGATAAATGCTACCTCTTGAGCACCATGTTGGTTTTCCCCGAAGAGGAAGGGATGATGCAGCAAAGTAGCGTAAGTATTTCCCTCAGTTTTTGAGAACCAAGGTATCAATCCAGTAGGAGGCTACGCGCGAGTCCCTCGTACCTGCACAAAACAAATAAATCCTCGCAACCAATGCGAATAGGGGTTGTCAATCCCTACACGGCCAGTTACGAGAGTGAGACCTGATAGATATGATAAGATAATATTTTCGGTATTTTTGTGATAAAGATGCAAAGTAAAATAAAGGCAAAGTAAAGAGCAAAGGAAATAACTAAGTGGTAGGAGATTAATATGATGAAGATAGACCCGGGGGCCATAGGTTTCACTAGTGGCTTCTCTCGAGAGCATAGGTATTCTACGGTGAGTGAACAAATTACTGTTGAGCAATTGACATAATTGAGCATAGTTATGAGAATATCTAGGTATGATCATGTATATAGGCATCACGTCCGAGACAAATAGACTGACTCCTGCCTGCATCTACTACTATTACTCCACTCATCGACCGCTATCCAGCATGCATCTAGAGTATTAAGTTCATGAAAACAGAGTAACGCCTTAAGCAAGATGACATGATGTAGAGGGATAAACTCATGCAATATGATGAAACCCCATCTTGTTATCCTCGATGGCAACAATACAATACGTGCCTTGCTGCCCCTACTATCACTGGGAAAGGACACCACAAGATTTAACCCAAAGCTAAGCACTTCTCCCATTGCAAGAAAGATCAATCTAGTAGGCCAAGCCAAACTGATAATTCGAAGAGACTTGCAAAGATAACCAATCATACATAAAAGAATTCAGAGAAGATTCAAATATCGTTCATAGATAGACTTGATCATAAACCCACAATTCATCGGTCTCAACAAACACGTCGCAAAAAGAAGATTACATCGAATAGATCTCCACAAGAGAGGGGGAGAACATTGTATTGAGATCCAAAAAGAGATAAGAAGCCATCTAGCTAATAACTATGGACCCGTAGGTCTGAGGTAAACTACTCACACTTCATTGAAGGGGCTATGGTGATGATGTAGAAGCCCTCCGTGATGGATACCCCCTCCGGCGGAGCTCCGGAACAGGCCCCAAGATGGGATCTCATGGATACAGAAAGTTGCGGCGATGGAATTAGGATTTTGGCTCTGTATCTGATTGTTTGGGGGTACGTAGGTATATATAGGAGGAAGGAGTACGTCGGTGGAGCAACAGGGGGCCCACGAGGGTGGAGGGCACGCCTGGGGGGGTAGGCGCGCCACCTACCTCGTGGCCTCCTCCTTTGTTTCTTGACGTAGGGTCCAAGTCTCCTGGATCATGTTCAGTGAGAAAATCACGTTCCCAAAGGTTTCATTCCGTTTGGACTCCGTTTGATATTCCTTTTCTTCGAAACCCTAAAATAGGCAAAAAAAACAGCAATTCTGGGCTGGGCCTCCGATTAATAGGTTAGTCCCAAAAATAATATAAAAGTGGATAATAAAGCCCAATAATGTCCAAAACAGTAGATAATATAGCATGGAGCAATAAAAAATTATAGATACGTTGGAGACGTATCAAGCATCCCCAAGCTTAATTCCTGCTCGTCCCCAAGTAGGTGAATGATAAAAACAGAATTTTTGATGCGTAGTGCTACTTGGCATAATTCTAATGTAATTCTTCTTAGTTGTGGTATGAATATTCAGATCCAAAAGATTCAAGATAAAAGTTCATATTGACATAAAAATAATAATACTTCAAGCATACTAACTAAGCAATTATGTCTTCTCAAAATAACATGGCCAAAGAAAGTTCATCCCTACAAAATCATATAGTTTAGTCATGCTCCATTTTCGTCACACAAGAATGCTCTCATCATGCACAACCCCGTTGACAAGCCAAGCAATTGTTTCATACTTTAGTAATCTCAAACCTATAAACTTTCATGCAATATATGAGTGCGAGCCATGGATATAGCACTATGGGTGGGATAGAATATGATGATGGGGGTTATGTGGAGAAGACAAAAAAGAAGAAAGTCTCACATCGACGAGGCTAATCAATGGGCTATGGAGATGCCCATTGATTGGTGTTAATGCAAGGAGTAGGGATTGCCATGCAACGGATGCACTAGAGCTATAAATGTATGAAAGCTCAACAAAAGAAACTAAGTGGGTGTGCATCCAACTTGCTTGCTCACGAAGACCTGGCACTTGAGGAGGCCCATTGTTGGAATATACAAGCCAAGTTCTATAATGAAAATTTCCCACTAGTATATGAAAGTGACAAAACAAAAGGCTCTCTATCATGAAGATTATGGTGCTAATTTGAAGCGCAAGTGTGGCAAAGGATAGTAGCATTGTCCCTTATATATTTTTTTATTTGGCCCTCCCTTTTTTTATTTGGCCTTTCTCTTTTTTTAGGACAATGATCTATGAATCATGGTCATCACACTTCTATTTATTTACAACTCAAGAATTACAACTCGATACTTAGAACAAGATATGACTCTATATGAATGCCTCCGGCGGTGTGCCGGGATATGCAATGATCCAAGAGTGACATGTATGAAAGAATTATGAACGGTGGCTTTGACACAAATACTATGTCAACTACATGATCATGCTAAGCAATATGACAATGATGAATGTGTCATGATAAACGGAATGGTGGAAAGTTCCATGGCAATATATCTCGAAATGGCTATGGAAATGCCATAATAGGTAGGTATGGTGGCTGTTTTGAGGAAGATATAAGGAGGTTTACGTGTGAAAGAGCGTATCATATCACGGGGTTTGGATGCACCGGCGAAGTTTGCACCAACTTTCAATGTGAGAAAGGGCAATGCACGGTACCAAAGAGGCTAGCAATGATGGAAGGGTGAGAGTGCGTATAATCCATGGACTCAATGTCATAAAGAACTCACATACTTATTGCAAAAATCTACAAGTCATCAAAAACCAAGCACTACGCGCATGCTCCTAGGGGGTAGATTGGTAGGAAAAGACCATCGCTCGTCCCCGACCGCCACTCATAAGGAAGACAATCAAATAACACCTCATGTTTCAAATTCATTACATAACGTTTACCATACGTGCATGCTACGGGACTTGCAAACTTCAACACAAGCATTTCTCAAATTCACAACTACTCAACTAGCACGACTTTGATATTATTACCTCCATATCTCAAAACAATCATCAAGTATCAAACTTCTCTTAGTATTCAGAACACTCATAAGAAAAAAATATTAATCTTGAATACCTAGCATATTAGGATTATTTAAGCAAATTACCATGCAATTTAAGACTCTCAAAATAATCTAATTGAAGCATGAGATATCAATAGTTTCTATAAAACAAATCCACCACCGTGCTCTAAAAGATATAAGCGAAGTACTAGAGCAAAACTATATAACTCAAAAAGATATAAGTGAAGCACATAGAGTATTCTAACAAATTCCAAATCATGTATGGCTCTCACAAAAGGTGTGTACAGAAAGGATGATTGTGGTAAACTAAAAGGCAAAGACTCAAATCATACAATACGGTCCAAGCAAAACACATATCATGTGGTGAATAAAAATATAGCTCCAAGTAAAGTTACCGATAGAAGTAGACGAAAAAGGGGATGCCTTCCGGGGCATCCCCAAGCTTTGGCTTTTAGGTGTCCTTATATTATCTTGGGTGTTCCATGGGCATCCCCAAGCTTAGGCTCTTGCCACTCCTTGTTCCATAATCCATCAAATCTTTACCCAAAACTTGAAAACTTCACAACACAAAACTTAAAGTAGAAAATCTCGTGAGCTCCGTTAGAGAAAGAAAACAAAAGACCACTTCAAGTTACTGTAATGAACTCATTCTTTATTTATATTGGTGTTAAACCTATTGTATTCCAATTTCTCTTGGTTTATAAACTATTTTACTAGCCATAGATTCATCAAAATAAGCAAACAACAAACGAAAAACAGAATCTATCAAAAACAGAATAGTCTGTAGTAATCTGTAGCTAGCGCAATATCTGGAACCCCAAAAATTCTAAAATCAATTTCTGGACGTGAGAAATTTATCTATTAATAATCTGCAAAAAAAATTAACTAAATATCACTTTCCAAATAAAAATGGCAGCAGTTCTCGTGAACACTAAAGTTTCTGTTTTTTTACAGCAAGATATCAAGACTTTCCCCAAGTCTTCCCAACGGTTCTACTTAGCACAAAGACCAATTAAACACAAAAAACACAATCTAAACAGAGGCTAGATAAATTATTTATTACTAAACAGGAGCAAAAGGCAAGGAATAAAAATAAAATTGGGTTGCCTCCCAACAAGCGCTATCGTTTAACGCCCCTAGTTAGGCATAAAAAGCAAGGATAGATCTAGGTATTGCCATGTTTGGTAGGCAATCCATAAGTGGCTCTCATAATAGATACATAAGGTAATTTAATTTTCTTTCTAGGAAAGTGTCCATGCCTTTCCTTAACGAAAATTGGAATCTAATATTTCCTTCCTTCATATCAATAATTGCACCAATCGTTCTAAGGAAAGGTCTACCAAGAATAATAGGTCATGAAGGATTGCAATCTATGTCAAGAACAATAAAATCTACGGGTACATAATTCCTATTTGCAACAATAAGAACATAATTAATTCTTCCCATAGGTTTCTTAATAGTGCAATCCCCAAGGTGCAAGTTTAGAGAGCAATCATCAAAATCACGGAAACCTAACAAATCACACAAAGTCTTTGGAATCATGGAAACACTAGCACCCAAATCACATAAAGCATAGAAGTCATGATGTTTAATCTTAATTTTAATAGTTGGTTCCCACTCATCATAAAGTTTCCTAGGGATAGAAACTTCCAACTCAAGTTTTTATTCATAAGATTGCATCAAAGCATCAACGATATGTTTAGTAAACGCTTTATTTTGACTATAAGCGTGAGGAGAATTTAGCACGGATTGCAACAAGAAAATATAATAAATCAAAGATCAATTTTCATAATTAAATTCCTTGAAATACAAAATAGTGGTTTAGCAACATCTAGGGTTTTAATTTCTTCAATCCCACTTTCATCAATTTTAGCATCAAGATCTAAAAACTCTGAATTCTTGGAACGCCTTCTAGTTAAAGGTGGATCATATTCAGTCCCATCATTATTAAGATTCATATTTCAAAACAAAGATTTAATAGGGGACACATCAATAAATTTTAGATCTTCATCTTTATTTTCATAGAAACTAGAAGAACACGCTCTTATAAAGCAATCTTTCTTAGCACGCATCCTAGCGGTTCTTTCTTTGCACTCATCAATGGAAATTTTCATGGATTTGAGAGACTCATTGATATCATGCTTAGGTGGAATAGATCTAAGTTTCAAAGAATCAACATCAAGAGAAATTCTATCAACGTTCCTAGCCAACTCATCAATCTTAAGCAATTTTTATTCAATCATAGCATTGAAATTCTTTTGCGAAGTAATAAATTCTTTAATATTAGATTCAAAATCAGAGGGCATCCTATTATAATTTCCATAAGAATTGTTGTAGGAATTACCATAATTATTAGAGGGATTACTAGGATAAGGCCTAGGATTAAAATTTCCTCTATACGCGTTGTTACCAAAATTGTTCCTACCAACAAAATTCACATCCATAGATTCATTATTATTCTCAATCAAAGTAGACAAGGGCATATCATTAGGATCAGAAGAAACACTTTTACTAGCAAATAATTTCATAAGTTCATCCATCTTTCCACTCAAAACATTAATTTCTTCTATCGCATGCACCTTTTTATTAGTAGATCTTTTAGTATGCCATTGAGAATAATTAACCATGATATTATCTAGGAGTTTAGTAGCTTCTCCTAAAGTGATTTCCATAAAAGTGCCTCCCGCGGCCGAATCTAAAAGATTTCTAGAAGCAAAATTCAATCCGGCATAAAATTTTTGTATAATCATCCACAAATTCAAACCATGAGTAGGGCAATTACGTATCATTAATTTCATCCTCTCCCAAGCTTGTGCAACATGTTCATGATCAAGTTGCTTAAAATTCATAATATTGTTTCTAAGGGAGATGATCTTAGCGGGAGGAATATACTTAGAGATAAAAGCATCTTTGCACTTGTTCCATGAATCAATACTATTTTTAGGCAAAGACGAAAACCAAGCTTTAGCACTATCTCCATGCGAAAAAGGAAATAGCTTCAATTTAACAATATCGTTATCCACATATTTCTTCTTTTGCATATGACTCAAATCAACGAAGCTATTTAGACGGGTAGCGGCATCTTCACTAGGAAGGCCGGAAAACGGATCTTTCATGACAAGATTCAGCAAAGCGGCATTAATTTCACAAGATTCAACATTGGTAAGAGGAGCAATCGGAGTGCTAATAAAATCATTGTTGTTGGTATTGGTAAAGTCACACAATTTAGTGTTATCTTGAGCCATCGTGACAAGCAAGCAATCCAACACACAAGCAAACAAAAAGCAAGCGGGCAAAAAGAGGCAAATAGAGAAAGAGAGGGAGGATAGGGAGAGAGAGGGCGAATAAAACGGCAAGGGTGACGTGGGGGAGAGGAAAACGAGAGGCAAATGGCAAATAATGTAATGCGGGAGATAAGGATTGTGATGGGTACTTGGTATATTGACTTTTGCGTAGACCTCCTCGGCAACGGCGCCAGAAATCCTTCTTGCTACCTCTTGAGCACTGCGTTGGTTTTCCCCGAAAAGGAAGGGATGATGCAGCAAAGTAGCGTAAGTATTTCCCTCAGTTTTTGAGAACCAAGGTATCAATCCAGTAGGAGGCTACGCGCAAGTCCCTCGCACCTGCACAAAACAAATAAATCTTCGCAGCCAACGCGATAAGGGGTTGTCAATCCCTACACGGCCACTCACGAGAGTGAGATCTGATAGATATGATAAGATAATATTTTTTGTATTTTTATGATAAAGATGCAAAGCAAAATAAAATCAAAGTAAAAAAGCAAAGGAAATAACTAAGTATTGGAAGATTAATATGATGAAGATAGACCCGGGGGCCATAGGTTTCACTAGTGGCTTCTCTCAAGAGCATAAGTATTTTACGGTGGGTGAACAAATTACTGTTGAGCAATTGACAGAATTGAGCATAGTTATGAGAATATCTAGGTATGATCATGTATATAGGCATCACGTCCGAGACAAGTAGACCGACTCCTGCCTGCATCTACTACTATTACTCCACTCATCGACCGCTATCCAACATGCATCTAGAGTATTAAGTTCATGAAAACAGAGTAACGCCTTAAGCAAGATGACATGATGTAGAGGGATAAACTCATGCAATATGATGAAAATCCCATCTTTTTATCCTCGATGGCAACAATACAATACGTGCCTTGCTGCCCCTACTGTCACTGGGAAAGGACATCGCAAGATTGAACCCAAAGCTAAGCACTTCTCCCATTGCAAGAAAGATCAATCTAGTAGGCCAAACCAAACTGATAATTCGAAGAGACTTGCAAAGATAACCAATCATACATAAAAGAATTCAGAGAAGATTCAAATATTGTTCATAGGTAGACTTGATCATAAACCCACAATTCATCGGTCTCAACAAACACGTCGCAAAAAGAAGATTACATCAAATAGATCTCCACAAGATAGGGGGAGAACATTGTATTGAGATCCAAAAAGAGATAAGAAGCCATCTAGCTAATAACTATGGACTCATAGGTCTGAGGTAAACTACTCACACTTCATCGGAGGGGCTATGGTGATGATGTAGAAGCCCTCCGTGATGGATACCCCCTCCGGCGGAGCTCCAAAACAGGCCCCAAGATGGGATCTCGTGGATACAGAAAGTTGCGGCGATGGAATTAGGGTTTTGGCTCTGTATCTGTTCGTTTGGGGGTATGTAGGTATATATAGGAGGAAGGAGTACGTCGGTGGAGCAACAGGGGACCCACGAGGGTGGAGGGCACGCCTGGGGGGGTAGGCGCGCCCCCTACCTCGTGGCCTCTTCCTTTCTTTCTTGACGTAGGGTCCAAGTCTCCTGGATCATGTTCGGTGAGAAAATCACGTTCCCGAAGGTTTCATTACGTTTGGACTCCGTTTGATATTCCTTTTCTTCAAAACCCTAAAGTAGGCAAAAAACAGCAATTCTGGGCTGGGCCTCCGATTAATAGGTTAGTCCCAAAAATAATATAAAAGTGGATAATAAAGCCCAATAATGTCCAAAACAGTAGATAATATAGCATGGAGTAATAAAAAATTATAGATACGTTGGAGACGTATCAATAAATTGCAAGGTAATAAAAGTGGAAAGCTTTTGTCAATAAGAAAGTCATTTGTCCCTAGGCAATCGATAACAAGTACCGGTAATCATTCTTGCAATTTTATATGAGGGAGAGGCATGAGCTAACATACTTTCTCTACTTGGATCATATGCACTTATGATTGGAACTCTAGCAAGCATCCGCAACTACTAAAGATCATTAAGGTTGTGAAACCCAACCATAGCATTAAGTATCAAGTCCTCTTTATTCCCATACATCATACCCCACCTACTTGGGTTTAAGTTTATGTCGCTCTCGCAACCCACTGTAAGTGAACCATGAACATATTGCAACATCCTAAAGCGGGGCCCCTCACATTTGCATGAGAACGGAGGGCACCGTAGGACAGCACCATAAATAAAATATACAATCATACCAACCAAGATCACGATTAACCCACAGGACAAAACGGATCTACTCAAACATCATAGGATAACCATATATCGTTGGGAAATAATATATGCAGTTGAGCACCATGTTTAAGTAGAGATTACAGCGGGGAGAAAGGTGTTACACCGCTGCATAGAGGGGGAGAAAGTTGGTGTTGATGGTAGCAAGATTGTTGATGTAGATCGCCGTCCCGATCGTTGCCCCCGATGGCATTTCGGCGCCACCGGAAGCAAGGGGGAGAGAGCCCCCCTCCTTCTTCTTCTTCCTTGGCCTCCCCCCTAGATGGGAGGAGAGTTCCCCCTCTGGTCCTTGGTCTCCATGGCCACGGAGTGGCGGGAGCCCCTTCGAGATTAGATCTCCCTCTCTGTTCTCTTCTGTTTCGCGTTCCTAAATCTGGCCGGAAACTGTTTCTTATATTCCCGGAGATCCGTAACTCCGATTGCGCTGAGATTTTAACACGATTTTTTTCCAGATATAAGCTTCCTTGCGCCCGAAGTAGAAGTCCAACCGACGTACGAGGTGGGCACAACCCACCACCGCGCGCCAGGGGCCTCTGGCGCGCCCTGGTGTCTTGTGCCCTGTGTGGGCCTCCGTTTGCGGTGATTCCAACTCCCAAAAATCACATATATTCCAAAATAATTCTCCGTAAAATTTTATTGCATTTGGACTTCATTTGATATGTAGATTATGCGATACAAAAAACATGCAAAAACAGGAACTTGCATTGGGCACTGGATCAATAGGTTAGTCCAATAAATCATATAAAAAGTTGCCAAAAGTATGTAAAAGTTGTATAATATTGGCATGAAACAATCAAAAATTATAGATACGACAGAGATGTATCACATAACAACTCATTCTCCTTCACCGAGTACTCCACCATCGTGTTTACTCTAAAAAACAACATGAAGTTCGAAAATAAGCTCAATTGCATATGACTGAACACCTCTCGGACGTGGTGTTCGCCATGGACGTCGTCGACAGTCGGGGTGGAGGGTACTGACTATTGAGAGATCCTGGGTGGATGACGGCCTAGTCCAAGGATGTCGAAGGTGTTGGTGGGGGTTGCGACGTCCTACAATGCCAAGGTACAGCGGCGGCATACGAGAAGGGTGCAGATGGAAAGTAAAAGGGGAGTAGGGTCGAAGTGGAAGAGAATGTGATCGGAAGGGGGATTTGAGTGGGTCGGGGAGTTAGAGTCCTGTGTGGCAGCAGCCTGGACTCCCGCAAAGCCCCTCATTTACTTCTGATTTGCGTAAAACGGACATCCAAACCACTCCATGGACCGCTAAGGAACCATGTTAAATGACAGAATGGGTTCGAAAAGCTAGATCCGGACAGATGCGGTCACTTTGAGGGTCTGCTTTGGAGATGTCTTGGAGCATCTACAGCCGGGCTTGGCAAATCCGGCCCCTCAAACGCCCGCGGACGCGCCCGGGCACCCCTCAAATGTTGCGCCACACATCCACATACCGCAAATTCCAATCCTCAAATCCATGCAATCCATGCACATTGATCATACAATACAAATTTTTTGAATGCCAAAGATTGAAACAAAGCAAAGCAAATCATAATTCAACAAACTGGACATGGCAAAATGAAATCAATGTCCGAGCGTGACGGATGGCCTCAGATCACTGGCTGGGCACCTGCTCCGAGCGGAAGGCGTCCTACTCTAGGCGGAATGCGTCCTGCTCGTCCTGCTCTGCCTGCATCCGGGCAGCTTCCTCCGCCTGCATCCGGGCCGCCTCGTCCACCTGCATCCGGGCCGCAGCCGCCCCCGCCGCCTCGTAGTCCATATGGTTGTTGATCTCCTTCTTCTTGTCTGCAAGCCACTTCTTCACATGCTCATCCAAGAGGGTCTCGTTCGCTAACATGATCGTCGCATCTTCCGCATCCCGTGCGAGTTGCAACCTCTCATTCTCAAGATATATGTCGCCAAATGTCTTAGCCTTCTCGAGCTCCCATTTGATCGCCGCTTGTTGCTTCCCCAACTCGATCTTCTCCCTCTCAATTTCCAGCTTCTTCTCCGCCCTCTTCCAGTCCCACTCCATCCTTTCCTTTTGCGCATCCAACATGAGCCTGTACCTCTCCTCCTTCTTGTTCCCCCTCACCGGAAAAATGTCCGTCCATGTGGATGACATTTTGGTAGCAGCGGCATCACAGGCGGCACGTGCCTTCTCCCACTTGTTTCACATGACTTGGTGGTTGTCCTTTGGCATGGTGGCTTTTCCATTCGCCATGACAACATCGTCCTCTTCATCGTCCAACCCAATTGATTGGTTGGAGCTTGAGCCATCATTCCTCTCCTTGCCAGACTTGAGGTCATCCACAACTTGGTTCCACTTTGTCTTCCCATTAAATATGACCCAACAATGGCTGAAAGCAAATGGCTTCTTCTCCACCTCGTGATACAAAGTGGTCGTCACCGCTGTCTAGCAAACAACATATGTATGAGCACGAGAATGCAAACACAAGAAGCATATGCAATGGATGACAAGATGAGGCAATCGAGCTTACATGAGTTGCGACTCCCATCCCACTTTGAGGGCATTTTGTCACTTGTGAGTAGTAGCCAACGTACTTGTTCACTTTTCCTTGAATGACCCCCAACGATGTTCGAGAGATGCCACATTGCGAGTGGTCATTATAGGATGCGGCTTCGCATACTCTTTTTGCTCGTGATACTCCTTCCAAATCTTCATCCAATAGGTGTTCCCTTTTTGCTCGGTGCCCGCATATTGGATCCATCGTTGTGGCCAACCAAGCTTTGACCAACACACTGGTACGCGTCGGTCCTAAACAAACGGTTTTTAACCCCTTTCCGCGATGGCATTTGGAACCGTCGCCAAGTGAGTGTCTGCGATAGGATGTCCTTCCCACATGACCCAGAAATCGTCGGGGATATGCCCTCCTGGGACCCAGGCTGGGGCCGTGTGCGATTGGGCGAGGCATCAAAACCCAATCATTTCTATAAGTATGTACATCCCACACGGTAATCCGAGAAAATCATTTCCGTAGGTATGTACATCCCACACGGTGAATCCCAGAAAAACATTTCTGTTCGTATGTATATCACACACAGTCAATCCAAGGAATACGTTTCAGTTATTATGTACATCCCACACAGTCAATCCAGGAAAACGTTTCCGTTCATACGTACATCCCACACAATCAATCCAGGGAAAATGTTTCCGTTCGTACGTGCATCCCACACAATTATATTTGTAGGCTCGTTTGTGAAAGGTGTAACTATCACACACAGTCTGCCTTGGTTAACTGTTTGCTTTTATCAACTATATCACACACGATTTGATGAAGAAAATTGTGTGGCATTGGGCTATCCATCACAAGCGCTTTTACTGCTAGAGCCGTTTGCAAAGGTCCATGACACATTTAGTAGGTTTATTAGTTTACAATTAATAATTCCAATATTACGTAAATTCACATTTCATATCGAGCAGCTGTTTGCCAATTTCATATCAGGCACATAAATATATTATAACATCATAGTACGGTAGCTACATGAAAACAACACGGTACAACATATAGTTAGTTCAACTTCATAAGAACAATATATTCATTTCCCTAATCGAGATCATCCAGGCTCGTCTTATCCACCTCTGCTTTCAGTTCAGTAAGAACCTGTTTTGCACAGGCCAACTGGGAAAGTGCCTCCTCCTTCACCAACACCATCTTAGCAAAGTCTGATTTAAAACATCTGAGCTCATTCTCCACCTTCAACTTTTTATCCCGCATCTTCAAATATTCAGTGTTGACAACAGTTTCTCTAAGCCTACGTCTGTTATCTTCCTCATACATGCTCCAGAGCTTCGTTGTGCACATCTTCAAAGACTATGGCCACTCTTTATCAACCCACTCCAAGTAAGAACACTTCCTTTCATCCTATAATATTGAAATCTAGATCAGTAACAATTGTAGGGGAAATGGGTTTATAGCAACATAGAAAGTCACCAATGCTTATTTTGAAAAACTGAAGAAACATGTTAATTACAACATATCTTCTCAAAAAGATCAATGTGCAAATGAAATAATTGGTACTGAGACAACAACCAAATTCTGGAACATTAGAAGCTATAATTAACTACAACGATGCTACAAGTTCTTACTCATGTACAATAAATAACAAATCAAACATTTTATGAGGAAGGTAAATATAACTGCAACAGTATAGCGACATTGTTTGGAGGATAGCAAATTGATACTAACAGGTGTGTACATGCAGAATTTTAGTAACATAGAACTAATAGCACTAAGGTCGTCCACTATGTATGCCAAAACTGGGGTAAAGACAACTGTTGCTACATCTTGCACCAGTGCCCTGCACTGGCAAGCCGATGCAACGGAAAAAAAGGGACCCAGACTCCGGAGCACGTAGTTGCTCCGATGCCCAGTTCCTTCGTGCCATAAAGCTTCAGTATTTTGCTGCTTGGCTGCTCAGGTGTGTGGACCAAAGTTGGCTGCACAAACTGCTGAAGCGGTGCCAAATAATCTTCTAATGGCACCGCTGATGAGATGGCAACAATTTAAGATACTAGGTACAAATTGTGACACTGTCTTAGGATGCGTTTGGTTGAAGGTGTGGTATGAATGGGTTGGAACCGTGACAGTGCCTGAATCACATCTAACAAATGATTTGTAACAACGAAAGAGGGTCTAACCTTCTATGCACATGCCAGAAACTTCCTCCCACTGTCCACAGAATCAAACGCAACTAGCTTCACGCATGGAGATTGATGGTGACAACGAGTTGATAGATCTTCAGCCACCCCGCTCCATTCGTTGCCACTGATGGTCCTAGGGAGCTACAAGAGGAAGAAATGACTCAAATCGACCACCGGGTAAAAATCATTCATTGCAAGTCATAGCCCGAGAGAGAGAAGAGAGGCATACCCGGGTGGTGAAGGAGTCGTCGCCGGAGGAGGAACCGCTGGAGAGGTCTTTGAAGAAGACCATGGCGACACCGGCGGTAGGATGCGAGATGGCGAGAGCGAGGAAGCGACTATAGCTTAGCAAGGAAGGAGGAAACAGGGGAGATGTGACCTGTGGTCGGGGAGAAAAGGGGGTGGGAAAGGGGGGAAGGGGGCGGGGGCAGATATTTTGGCGGTAGGCCAAAATTTCGGAAATGTGGAGGGAAACTTTGTGCGCGGTGCCCCCGGACCTTTCACTTTGAACGATTGTGTGCATCGCAAATGATTCTTCTGCTTTACGCGCATGGATGAGTTTGATAATTCAAATTTTGGTGGAAATTTCCCCGGGTACATCATTGCATAATTTAACATCGCTTGCTAATTTGGGCACACAAAAGAGCGTACAGCAGACATACCTACTTACTGAATCGAGCAATTTTAGTAATTAAACACAGCCAATTGACCTAAACATTTCTCTAACAAAAGACTAGCATTAAAAACAAAGCCTAAGTACGCATAATTTTAACAAATAGGCCGCCGCGCCGGCCTATGCATCGCCGGTGTGAGATGAGACGTTGATGACTTGTCCTGGCGACATGCCGCCATTGGTGGACTCGGCGTCCCCCCTGCTGAAGTCGACAGCGTCCTCGTCCTCGTCCTCGTCCTCGATGCCGCCCTCAAGGTTGTAGTACTCGTAGTAGTGGCTACGCCAGAGCTCATGTTGGTACTCCACCGCCGATTCCTCGACGGACAGACTCTTCTCTACCTCGACCTCGGCCACGCACAACTCCTCCTCCCGGCGCTCCTCGATCTCCGCTGCCTCCTGCATCTCCAGCTCCCGCTCGGCGACCTCATGAGGAAGCAGGTGCTCCATGACCACCGCTGCCTTTTCAGACGTGGGTTGCATGCTGAGTCCGAGGTGGCCTGGAATATCTTGGCGTGTGCATCCTCGATCTTGGCGTGGATGGCCTCGACCCGGGCCAGGGCGACATCGGTGACACGGACGGCAGCTCGAGCGCTCTCGGCGTTTGCGGCCGCCGTCGCAGCAGCAGCAACCATCTCAACTGCTGCAGCTGCCCTGTTGGCTGCCGTAGACGCCCTTTCGCGGAAGCGACCGCGCTCAATGTGGATGCGGCGGCACTCTCGGTGTAGGCGGTCGTGCTCTCAACGCAGACGGCGGCGCTCGGGGGGATGCGGCCATCGTACGGGCCTTCACGAAGCGTTTCCACGGCGTCATCTTTGCAAGAAGGGGGTGAGGGAATGGGGGTCATGATTCGTGGATTCGGGGGTTGCCGGCACAGGAGCAGACGAGCCGGCGAAGCTTAAGGAGGGAGACTTAAATAGACCCAGATATTTTCATCACAAACGGTTCCTAGAAAACAACTTTGTGTGATGTTGTAGATATTTTTTATAAGCTGTGAAAGACGAATTTGGACCATAGTGGCAACGGATGGTTTTTTAAATGTATGAGAAATTTTGTAGTACTAATACAACTGTCATGTCAAATTTTGGAAAATTTTAGGGGTCATTTAACCTTTTAAGACATTTAAGTGATTTTCTAGCCATTTAATGACCGTAATTGAAATTTGAACTACATGTGCATGCAACAACTAACCATAACGGTTTGAAAACTCATATTTTGTGTACTTGTGTGCGATTTAATTCCATGTGCAGTAAATTGGAAGGAATTTCCAAACATATTGGTCTAACGGCTATGACACAATTAAGCATGGAGTGACATGGCATTTTAATTCCAAAAAATAAAAAATGATTAGAAAAACATGAAACCTTGGTTGATGTAATGTTATGCCACCAAGATGATGTGGTAAAGAAATTGGTATGTTTAACGAAAGTTTGGACACACACCCCTCACAAACCGGAGCAACTCACTGGAAGGCTCGTGGTTCCGCGAGTGAACAATGCATGTTTGATGACGAACAGGAGATAGCTTCCTCTTACGGCCTTTAATTTTTTTCTACATCTAACGTGCACTACTACAACTGTAATGTGAAATTTTTGAAAATTCTAGGGGTCATTTGACCTTTTAAAGACATTTAAGTGAATTTCTAGCCATTTAATGACCGTAATTCAAATTTGAACTGCATCTACATGCAACGCCTAACCAAAATGGTTTGAAAAATCATATCTATGTACTTGTGTGCAATTTAATTCCATGTGCAGTAAATTAGAAGGAATTTTTAAACATATTGGTCTCACGACATGGACACATGCATACGTATGCATGGAGTGACATGGCATTTTAATTCCAAAAAATAAAAAAATGATCAGAAAAACATGAAACCTTGGTTGATGTAATGTCATGCCACCAAGATGATATGGTAAAAAATTGGCATGTTTGACGAAAGTTTGGATACACACCCCTCACAAACCGGAGCAACACACTAGAAGGCTCGTGGTTCCGAGAGGGAAAAATGCATGTTTGATGATGAACGGGAGATAGCTTCCTCTTACGGCCTTCAATTTGTTTCTACGTCTAACGTGCACTACTACAACTGTAATGTGAAAATTTTGAAAATTCTAGGGGTCATTTGACCTTTTAAAGACATTTAAGTGATTTTCTAGCCATTTAATGACTGTAATTCAAATTTGAACTACATTAAATGCAACGCCTAACCAAAACGGTTTCAAAAATCATATATATGTACTTGTGTGCGAGTTAAATCCATATGCAGTAAATTAGAAAGAATTTTCAAACATATTGGTCTCACGACATGGACACATGCATACGTATGCATGGAGTGACATGGCATTTTAATTCCAAAAAATAAAAAAATGATCAGAAAAACATGAAATCTTGGTTGATGTAATGTCATGCCACCAAGATGATGTGGTAAAAAAATTGGCATGTTTGACGAAAATTTGGACACACACCCCTCACAAATCGTAGCAACACACTAGAAGGCACGTGGTTCCGAGAGGGAACAATGCATATTTGATGACGAACGGGAGATAGCTTCCTCTTATGGCCTTCAATTTTTTTTCTATGTCTAACGTGCACTACTACAACTGTAATGTGAATTTTTTAAAAATTCTAGGGGTCATTTGACCTTTTAAAGACATTTAAGTGATTTTCTAGCCATTTAATGACTGTAATTCAATTTGAACTACATCTACATGGAACGCCTGACCAAAATGGTTTGAAAAATCATATATATGTACTTGTGTGCGAGTTAATCCCGTGTGCAGTAAATTAGAAGGAATTTTCAAACATGTTGGTCTCACGACATGGACACATGCATACGTATGCATGGAGTGACATGACATTTTAATTCCAAAAAATAAAAAAAATGATCAGAAAATCATGAAACCTTGGTTGATGTAATGTCATGCCACCAAGATGATGTGGTAAAGAAATTGGCATGTTTGATGAAAGTTTGGACACACACCCCTCACAAACCGGAGCAACACACTAGGAGGCTCGTGGTTCCGAGAGGGAATAATGCATGTTTGATGACGAACGGGAGATAGCTTCCTCTTACTGCCTTCAATTTTTTTCTACGTCTAACGTGCACTACTACAACTGTAATGTGAATTTTTTGAAAATTCTAGGGGTCATTTGACCTTTTAATGACATTTAAGTGATTTTTCTAGCCATTTAATGACAGTAATTCAAATTTGAACTACATCTACATGCAACGCCTAACCAAAACAGTTTGAAAAATCATATCTATGTACTTGTGTGCGAGTTAATTCCATGTGCAGTAAATTAGAAGGAATTTTCAAATATATTGGCCCCATGACATGGACACATGCATACGTATCCATGGAGTGACATGGCATTTTAGTTCCAAAAAATAGTAAAAATGATCATTAAAACATGAAACCTTGGTTGATGTAATGTCATGCCATCAAGATGATGTGGTAAAGAAATTGGCATGTTTGATGAAAGTTTGGACACATACCCCTCACAAACCGGAGCAACACACTAGAAGGCTCGTGGTTCCGAGAGGGAACAATGCATGTTTGATGACGAACGGGAGATAGCTTCTTCTTACGGCCTTCAAATTTGTTTCTACATCTAACATGCACTACTACAACTGTAATGTGATTTTTTTTGAAAATTCTGGGGGTCATTTGACCGTTTAATGATATTTAAGTGATTTTCTAGCCATTTAATGATTGTAATTCAAATTTGAACTACATCTACATGCAACGCCTGACCAAAACGGTTTGAAAAATCATATCTATGTAATTGTGTGCGAGTTAATTCCATGTGTAGTAAATTAGAAGGAATTTTCAAACATGTTGGTCTCATGACATGGACACATGCATACGTATGCATGGAGTGACATGACATTTTAATTCCAAAAAATAAAAAAATGATTAGAAAATCATGAAAACTTGGTTGATGTAATGTCATACCACCAAGATGATGTGGTAAAGAAATTGGCATGTTTGATGAAAGTTTGGACACACACCCCTCACAAACCGGAGCAACACACTAGGAGGCTCGTGGTTCCGAGAGGGAACAATGCATGTTTAATGACGAACGGGAGATAGCTTCCTCTTACGGCCTCCAAATTTTTTCCACGTTTAACATGCACTAATACAACTGTCATGTGAAAATTTGGAAAATTTCAGGGGTCATTTGACCTTTTAATGACATTTAAGTGATTTTCTAACCATTTAATGACCGCAATTCAAATTTGAACTACATCTACATGCAACGCCTAAGCATAATGGTTGGAAAAATCATTTTTGTGTACTTGTGTGAGAGTTAAAAAATCATCAAATGATGTAAATATCTGGTGTTCAAAAATGCAAATGTAAAGATCTGGCAAGACAACCGGCCCCCACACGATTGGCACTCTATCTCGCGGCTCGAGGTTTGGTAGGTGAGTGGCGGGGACCATTAATCAGACACGGTTCTGCATTGGAAGCCGTCAGCTATTATGTTCACACATGGATTTTGGCTATTATGTTCACATACGGATTTTGCTGCAGGAATCGCGTCTAATTCAAACTACAGTACTTCTAAATTCTGGCGACCGGCGTGTGTACTGTCCCTGTCGATCTAGATTCCGGCCGCCAATAAATACTACCTTTCTCTCGTCATCCCGCCTGCATTCTCATCTACATCCTCCCCTCGCTCGCCCTCTCTCTCTCTCAAATCTCTGCCATGGCGCCGCCGGTCTGCCCACGCGCCGACGAGGAGTCGCCGCCCCCCTGTTGAGGAACGTAGTAATTTCAAAAAAATTCCTACGCACACGCAGGATCATGGTGATGCAAAGCAACAAGAGGGGAGAGTGTGTCCATGTACCCTCGTAGACCTCCACTAAGGCCCATAAGGCCCATTATTTCTCCCGGGGGGTTCCGGTAACCCTCCGACACTCAGGTTTTCTCCGAAACCACCCGGAACACTTCCGGTCTCCGAATATAGTCGTCCAATATATTGATCTTTATGTCTCGACCATTTAGAGACTCCTCTTCATGTCCGTGATCATATCCGGGACTCCGAACTACCTTCGGTATATCAAAACACAAAAACTCATAATACCGATCGTCACCGAACTTTAAGCGTGCGGACCCTACGGGTTCGAGAACTATGTAGACATGACCGAGACACATCTCCGTTCAATAACCAATAGCGGAACCTGGATGCTCATATTGGCTCCCACATATTCTAGAAGATCTTTATCAGTCAAATCGCATAACAACATACGTTGTTCCCTTTGTCATCGGTATGTTACTTGCCCGAGATTCGATCGTCGGTATCTCAATACCTAGTTCAATCTCATTACCGGCAAGTCTCTTTACTCGTTCCGTAATACATCATTCCTCAACTAAATCATTAGTTGCAATGCTTGCAAGGCTTATAGTGATGTGTATTACCGAGTGGGCCCAGAGATACCTCTTCGACAATCGGAGTGACAAATCCTAATCTCGATATACGCTAACTCAACAAATACCTTCGGAGACACCTGTACAGCACCTTTATAATGACCCATTTACATTGTGACATTTGGTAGCACACAAAGTGTTTCTCCGGTAAACGGGAGTTGCATAATCTCATAGTCATAGGAACATATATAAGTCATGAAGAAAGCAATAGCAACATACTAAACGATCAAGTGCTAAGCTAACGAAATGGGTCAAATCAATCACATCATTCTCCCAATGATGTGGTCCCATTAATCAAATGACAACTCATGTCTATGGTTAGGAAACATAACCATCTTTAATTAACGAGCTAGTCAAGTAGAGGCATACTAGTGACACTCTGTTTGTCTAAGTATTCACACATGTACTAAGTTTCCGGTTAATATAATTCTAGCATGAATAATAAACATTTATCATGATATGAGGAAATAAATAATAACTTTATTATTGCCTCTAGGGCATATTTCCATCAATCTCCCACTTGCACTAGAGTCAATAATCTATATTACACAATAATGATTCTAACACCCATGGAGCCTTGGTGTTGATCATGTTTTGCTCATGGAAGAGGCTTAATCAATGGGTCTGCAACATTCAGATCCGTATGTATCTTGCAAATCTCTACGTCTCCCACCTGGACTTGATCCCAGATGGAGCTGAAGCGTCTTTTGGTGTGCTTGGTTCTCTTGTGAAATCTGGATTCCTTTGCCAAGGCAATTGCACCAGTATTGTCACAAAAGATTTTCATTGGACCCGATGCACTAGGTATGACACCTAGATCGGATGTGAACTCCTTCATCCAGACTCCTTCATTTGCTGCTTCCGAAGCAGCAATGTACTCCGTTTCACACATAGATCTCGCCACGACGCTCTGTTTAGAACTGCTCCAACTGATAGCTCCACCGTGCAATATAAACACGTATCTAGTTTGCGATTTAGAATCGTCCAGATCAGTGTCAAAGCTTGCATCAACGTAACCATTTATGATGAGCTCTTTGTCACCTCCATAAATGAGAAACATATCCTTAGTCCTTTTCAGGTATTTCAGGATGCTCTTGACCGCTGTCCAGTGATCCACTCCTGGATTACTTTGGTACCTCCCTGCTAAACTGATAGTAAGGCACACACCAGGTCTGGTACACAGCATTGCATACATGATAGAGCCTATGGCTGAAGCATAGGGAACATCTTTCATTTTCTCTCTATCTTCTGCAGTTGTCGGGCATTGAGTCTTACTCAACTTCACACCTTGTAACACAGGCAAGAACCCTTTCTTTGCCTGATCCATTTTGAACTTCTTCAAAACTTTGTCAAGCTATGTACTTTGTGAAAGTCCAATTAAGCGTCTTGATCTATCTCTATAGATCTTGATGCCCAATATGTAAGCAGCTTCACCGAGGTCTTCCATTGAAAAACTCTCATTCAAGTATCCTTTTATACTATCTAGAAATTCTATATCATTTCCAATCAACAATATGTCATCCACATATAATATTAGAAATGCTTCAGAGCCCCCACTCACTTTCTTGTAAATACAGGCTTCTCAAAAAGTCTGTATAAAACCATATGCTTTGATCACACTATCAAAATGCTTATTCCAACTCCGAGAGGCTTGCACCAGTCCATAAATGGATCGCTGGAGCTTGCACACTTTGTTAGTACCCTTTGGATTGATAAAACCTTCATGTTGCATCATATACAACTCTTCTTCCAGAAATCCATTCAGGAATGCAGTCTTTACATCCATTTGCCAAATTTCATAATCATAAAATGCGGCATTTGCTAACATGATTCGGACGGACTTAAGCATCGCTACGGGTGAGAAGGTCTCATCGTAGTCAACTCCTTGAACTTGTCGAAAACCTTTCACAACAAGTCGAGCTTTGTAGACAGTAACATTACCGTCAGTGTCTGTCTTCTTCTTGAAGATCCATTTATTTTCGATGGCTTGCCGATCAACAGGCAAGTCAACCAAAGTCCACACTTTGTTCTCATACATGGATCCCATCTCAGATTTCATGACCTCAAGCCATTTTGCGGAATCTGGGCTCATCATCGCTTCCTCATAGTTTGTAGGTTCGTCATGGTCTAGTAACATGACCTCCAGAACAGGATTACCATACCACTCTGGTGCGGATCTTACTCTGGTTGACCTACGAGGTTCGGTAGTAACTTGATCTGAAGTTTCATGATCATCATCATTAGCTTCCTCACTAATTGGTGTAGGTGTCACAGGAACCGGTTTCTGTGGTGAACTACTTTCCAATAAGGGAGCAGGTACAGTTACCTCATCAAGTTCTACTTTCCTCCCATTCACTTCTTTCGAGAGAAACTCCTTCTCTAGAAAGGATCCATTCTTAGCAACGAATGTCTTGCCTTCATATCTATGATAGAAGGTGTACCCAACAGTTTTCTTTGGGTATCCTATGAAGACACATTTCTCCGATTTGGGTTCGAGCTTATCAGGTTGAAACTTTTTCACATAAGCATCACAGCCCCAAACTTTAAGAAACGACAACTCTGGTTTCTTGCCAAACCATAGTTCATAAGGCGTCATCTCAATGGATTTCGATGGTGCCCTATTTAACGTGAATGCAGCCGTCTCTAAAGCATAACCCCAAAATGATAGCGGTAAATCAGTAAGAGACATCATAGATCACACCATGTCTAGTAAAGTACGATTACGACGTTCTGACACACCATTACATTGTGGTGTTCCGGGTGGCGTGAGTTGCGAAACTATTCCACATTGTTTCAAATGTATACCAAACTCGTAACTCAAATATTCTCCTCCACGATCAGATCGTAGAAACTTTATTTTCTTGTTACGATGATTTTTCACTTCACTCTGAAATTCTTTGAACTTTTCAAATGTTTCAGACTTATGTTTCATTAAGTAGATATACCCATATCTGCTAAAATCATCTATGAAGGTGAGAAAATAACAATATCCAACGCGAGCCTCAATATTCATCGGACCACATACATCAGTATGTATGATTTCCAATAAATCTGTTGCTCGCTCCATAGTTCCAGAGAACGGCGTTTTAGTCATCTTGCCCATGAGGCATGGTTCGCAAGTACCAAGTGATTCATAATCAATTGATTCCAAAAGTCCATCAGTACGGAGTTTCTTCATGTGCTTTACACCAATATGACCCAAACGGCAGTGCCACAAATAAGTTGCACTATCATTATCAACTCTGCATCTTTTGGCTTCAACATTATGAATATGTGTGTCACTATTATCAAGATTTAAGACAAATAGACTACTCTTCAAGGGTGCATGACCATAAAAGATATTACTCATATAAATAGAACAACCATTATTCTCAGATTTAAATGAATAACCGTCTCGCATCAAACAAGATCCAGATATAATGTTCATGCTCAATGATGGCACCAAATAACAATTATTTAGGTCTAAAACTAATCCCGAAGGTAGATGTAGAGGTAGCGTGCCAACGGCGATCACATCGACTTTGGAACCATTTCCCACGCGCATCGTCACCTCGTCCTTAGCCAGTCTTCGCTTAATCTGTAGTCCCTGTTTCGAGTTGCAAATATTAGCAACATAACCAATATCAAATACCCAGGTGCTACTACGAGCTCTAGTAAGGTACACATCAATAACATGTATATCACATATACCTTTGTTCACCTTGCCATCCTTCTTATCCGCCAAATACTTGGGGCAGTTCCGTTTCCAGTGACCAGTCTGCTTGCAGTAGAAGCACCCAGTCTCAGGCTTAGGTCCAGACTTGGGTTTCTTCTCTTGAGCAGCAACTTGTTTGTTCTTCTTCTTGAAGTTCCGCTTCTTCTTCCCTTTGCCTTTTTTCTTGAAACTGGTGGTCTTGTTGACCATCAACACTTGATGCTCCTTCTTGATTTCTACCTCCACAGCCTTTAGCATTGCGAAGAGCTCGGGAATTGTCTTATCCATACCTTGCATATTATAGTTCATCACGAAGCTCTTGTAGCTTGGTGGCAGTGATTGAAGAATTCTGTCAATGACACTATCATCCGGAAGATTAACTCCCAGTTGAATCAAGTGATTGTTATACCCAGACATCCTGAGTATATGCTCACTGATAGAACTATTCTCCTCCATCTTCTAGTTGTAGAACTTATTGGAGACTTCATATCTCTCAATCCGGGCATTTGCTTGAAATATTAACTTCAACTCCCGGAACATCTCATATGCTCCATGACATTCAAAACGTCGTTGAAGTCCCGGTTCTAAGCCGTAAAGCATGGCACACTGAACTATCGAGTAGTCATCAGCTTTGCTCTGCCAGACGTTCATAACATCTGGTGTTGCTCCTGCAGCAGGTTTGGCACCTAGCGGTGCTTCCAGGATATAATTCTTCTGTGCAATAATGAGGATAATCCTCAAGTTACGGACCCCGTCCGTGTAATTGCTACCATCATCTTTGAACTTAGCTTTCTCAAGGTACGCATTAAAATTCAACGGAACAACAACACGGGCCATCTATCTACAATAACATAGACAAGCAAAATACTATCAGGTACTAAGTTCATGATAAATTTAAGTTCAATTAATAATATTACTTAAGAACTCCCACTTAGATAGACATCCCTCTAATCATCTAAGTGATCACGTGATCCAAATCAACTAACCATAACCGATCATTACGTGAAATGGAGTAGTTTTCAATGGTGAACATCACTATGTTGATCATATCTACTATATGATTCACGCTCGACCTTTCAGTATCAGTGTTCCGAGTCCATATCTGCATATGCCAGGCTCGTCAAGTTTAACCTGAGTATTCTGCGTGTGCAAAACTGGCTTGCACCAGTTGTAGATGAACGTTGAGCTCATCACACCCGGTCATCACGTGGTGTCTTGGCACGATGAACTTTGGCAACGGTGCATACTCAGGGAGAACACTTTTACCTTGAAATTTAGTGAGAGATCATCTTATAATGCTACCGTCAATCAAAGCAAAATAAGATGCATAAAGGATAAACATCACATGCAATCAATATAAGTGATATGATATGACCATCATGCTTTTGTGCTTGTGATCTCCATCTCTGAAGCATCGTCATGATCACCATCGTCACCGGCGCGACACCTTGATCTCCATCGTAGCATCGTTATCGTCTCGCCAACTATTGCTTCTACGACTATCGCTACCGCTTAGTGATAAAGTAAAGCAATTACAGGGCGATTTCATTGCATACAATAAAGCGACAACCATATGGCTCCTGCCAGTTGCTGATAACTCCGTTACAAAACATGATCATCTCATACAATAAAATATAGCATCATGTCTTGACCATATCACATCACAACATGCCATGCAAAAACAAGTTAGACGTCCTCTACTTTGTTGTTGCAAGTTTTACGTGGCTGCTATGGGCTGAGCAAGAACCGTTCTTACCTACGCATCAAAACCACAACGATAGTTCGTCAAGTTAGTGTTGTTTTAACTTCACAAGGACCGGGCGTAGCCACACTCGGCTCAACTAAAGTTGGAGAAACTGACACCCGCCAGCCACCTGTGTGCAAAGCACGTCGGTAGAACCAGTCTCGTGTAAGCGTACGCGTAATGTCGGTCCGGGCCGCTTCATCCAACAATACCGCTGAACCAAAGTATGACATGCTGGTCAGCAGTATGACTTGTATCGCCCATAACTCACTTGTGTTCTACTCGTGCATATAACATCTACGCATAAACCTGGCTCGGATGCCACTGTTGGGGAACGTAGTAATTTCAAAAAAATTCCTACGCACACGCAGGATCATGGTGATGCAAAGAAATGAGAGGGGAGAGTGTGTCCACGTACCCTCGTAGACCGAAAGCGGAAACATTAGCACACCGCAGTTGATGTAGTCATACGTCTTCACGATCCGATCGATCCAAGTATCGAACACACGGCACCTCCGAGTTCAGCACACGTTCAGCTCGATGACATCCCGCGAGCTCCGATCCAGCAAAGCTTCACCGGAGAGTTTCGTCAGCACAACGGCGTGATGACGGTGATGATGATGATGCTACCGACACAGGGCTTCGCCTAAGCATCGCTACGATATGATCGAGGTGGATTATGGTGGAGGGGGGCACCGCACACGGCTGGGAGAGATCAACAGATCAACTTGTGTGTCTAGAGGTGCCCCTGCCCCTGTATATAAAGGAGCAAGGGGGAGGCTGGCCGTCCCTCTATGGCGCGCCAGGAGGAGGAGTCCTCCTCCTAGTAGGAGTAGGACTCCCCTCTTTCCTACTCCTACTAGGAGGGGGAAAGGAAGGGGGAGAGGGAGAAGGAAAGGGGGGCGCCGCCCCCCTCTCCTAGTCCAATTCGGACCAGAGGGGGAGGGCACGCGGCCTGCCCTAGGCCAGCCCTCTCTCTCTCCACTAAGGCCCATAAGGCCCATTATTTCTCCAGGGGGGGTCCGGTAACCCTCCATCACTCCGGTTTTCTCCGAAACCACCCGGAACACTTCCGGTGTCTGAATATAGTCGTCCAATATATCAATCTTTACGTCTCGACCATTTCGAGACTCCTCGTCATGTACGTGATCATATTCGGGACTCTGAACTACCTTCGGTACATCAAAACACAAAAACTCATAATACCGATCGCCACCGAACTTTAAGCGTGCGGACCCTACGGATTTGAGAACTATGTAGACATGACCAAGACACGTCTCCGGTCAATAACCAATAGCGGAACCTGGATGCTCATATTGGCTCCCACATATTCTATGAAGATCTTTATCGGTCAAACCGCATAACAACACACGTTGTTCCCTTTGTCATCGGTTTGTTACTTGCCCGAGATTCAATCGTCGGTATCTCAATACCTAGTTAAATCTCGTTACCGGCAAGTCTCTTTACTCGTTCCGTAATACACCATTCCTCAACTAACTCATTAGTTGCAATGCTCGCAAGGCTTATAGTGATGTGTATTACCGAGTGGGCCCAGAGATACCTCTCCGACAATCGGAGTGACAAATCCTAATCTCGATATAGGCTAACTCAACAAATACCTTCAGAGATACTTGTAGAGCACCTTTATAATCACCCATTTACATTGTGACTTTTGGTAGCACACAAAGTGTTCCTCCGGTAAACGGGAGTTGCATAATCTCATAGTCATAGGAACATATATAATTCATGAAGAAAGCAATAGCAACATACTAAACGATCAAGTGCTAAGCTAACGAAATGGGTCAAGTCAATCACATCATTCTCCTAACGATGTGATCCCGTTAATCAAATGACAACTCATGTCTATGGTTAGGAAACATAACCATCTTTAATTAACGACCTAGTCAAGTATAGGCATACTAGTGACACTCTGTTTGTCTATGTATTCACACATGTACTAAGTTTCCGGTTAATACAATTCTAGCATGAATAATAAACATTTATCATGATATGAGGAAATAAATAATAACTTTATTATTGCCTCTAGGGCATATTTCCTTCACCCCCGAGGACGCTCACTCGATTAGCAACGACGAGGACCCCTACGCACCGCTTGACGAGGTTGTGCCGGACCCCCCCAACTTTGGATTGGTTTTGGGGCCAGTACAATCTTTGTCTGTGGAAGTCGCTGCAGGCGGCTGAGAAAGCCAGGCAAGTGGCATTCAAGAAGGAGATGGCAGAGGAGGAAGCTAGGTAACAGGCGGCCTGTGAAGCCCGTGATGCCGCATGGAAAAAGGAGGTGATGGAGCTTTGGGGGCGGACGCGTCGTCGTGCCGAGGAGGTGTACGAAGACGGGTACTTCACGAGGAAGGTCATAGGCACTGGGCGCCTCGTCGCTGCATGGAGGTGTGCCGATAAGCTCCAGCGTGCCACCGACGAGGAGCTCCGGTGGGCGCCCAACGAAATGGCAAGATCGGCCGCGTGCGTCCGCCAGCAAGAGGCAGATCGGTACGTCAAGCGCTGCGAGGTGGAGGAGGCGGAGTACTGCCTCCGCACTGGGAAGACGCCGCGCACCAGGGAGCTGCTGGCGTGGGGCTACTGGCGAGGGGCTGCCGGAATACTGGCCCAGGAGGGATTATTAGTTTTAGTATTGTTTGTTTTCAATTTTATGCATTGTACCTAGTAGTTAAGTATCATCACATATATGTGATGATATTTTATATATATTCTATGATGAACTAATGAACAATTAATATATATATATATATTATGAATTCCATTTTTATCTGTTTTTATATACTAATTTAAATCTAGCTATTATCATCCACATATACAGAATGGAAAATGTATATACACACATTGAAACAGAACATATAATAATGGAAAACAGAGTACACATTGAAACATCGCAATAAACAAAGCAATACTATGATTGTTGCGAATATATAGCTATCCACGTCGAAACGATCTTTCAAAATAAAACGTGTCCATGAGACCATGACCAGCAGCCCTTGCCTACGGTAGCTCTTGGCTCTGCCTGAACTCGTGCAGGCATTCGTCCAAGCAGTCGACACGCTCGCGGTACATCTGGAGCGCGATCTCGAGCTCCAAGTTGGCTATTTCATCGGAGATCACCAGCTCAAGGATGTGACGGCCATGTTCCTCTACTGCGCCCAGGTGGACACTTGGGCCAAGGAGGCAGTCGAGCCTACGGACTAGCGCGTTGGCATCCAACGGGTCGCGGACAAGGCGAACGACGGTACCCATGCGAACGGTGCGGCGGGCATCCGGTGCAAGTACGGCGCAGCCGACCTCTGGTGCAAGTACGGCGCTGAGGGCCTCTGCCCACTCCTGGCGAAGAATGGGGGTACTGACCGGACGTGTACCCAGCTGCGACGCCGTGTCGACAGCAGGCAAGCGCCGATGGATCCGCTCTTGCTGTGTGGCGCGCCGCACCTCTCGCTCTGCGACGCTCCAACAGTCTCGCCGTGCGGCGAGCCGCAGCCTATCGGCGCGGACACACCTAGCTTGCTCTGCGGCGCGCCATCGATCATGTTGTGCAGTGAGCTGCAGCCTGTCGGTGCTGACATGCCTAACTTGATCCGCGGCGCTCAAGCGCCATGCGCCAAAGGTCTGCTCAACCATGGCGATGACGCGCATCACGGCGTCGTCCATCGCGTTGCCGGGGAGCGCCTCGGCCTCGACGGACCGTGGCGTCTGCTCGTTTTCCTCGTCGACGAGGTTGATGGCAGAGGCGGCGCTTTCTTGGGTTGGCATGCTTGGAAAATGTGGATGTTCTACAGGCTGCACTTGTCGCCACCGTGCGTCGCGCGCCGCCTATGCACAATATCACTAGGTGACGGGAAAACATGTGAGGAAATGGCGGAAAACGGTGGCGTGTTCATAAAACGCCATCAATTAATGGAAACTTAGCATAGAAGGAATATCGAGCTAGCACAAGAAGGAGATGATGATTAGATGAACACGGACCACACTAGGGAACCGTTCTGTTATTATCGGTATTCGCACACATTTCTGATTACAAACCTATTTTCCGCTTATCACACACATTTTTTTATATTGAACCGTTTTTGTTCTCTTGTTTTAATGCAAACAGTTCATCCGAATGAACCTCATATCATATATCGCACACACTTTCATCTGGCTGCTCGTTTCTTTTGTGTTGCCTAATCACAAACAGTTCATCCGAGTGAACCGTATGTTGTATATCGCACACACATTCATCTGACTGCATGTTTCTTTTGTTCCTCATCATCACAAACAGTTAATTAAACTGAACCGTATGCTCTGTATCGTACACGCAACGAAAATATGAACTATGTTTGATGGATCCTCCATCGCAAACGTTTTGCATCTTTTTTGACGGATTTTTACACCATCTTTTGCGATTATGGCATCGCACACAGTTTCGTCGAAGGGTCTCTGATCGTAGTGTCGCGTTAGCAGCAACCTGCAGTAGTGACAAGATGTCCTCAAATCTCGAGAATGCTGGACCTCTTGCCTTCGGCGTTTTGGTCTTCTTCTTCTTCTTGCTCGGATTGGGATCGAGTGTTGTCCCAACTTCAAATGCGGTGGTGGCCTCCAATTCATACTTCATTTCGGTCAGATTTTCATTTTCATTGATCATGTTCGACAAGAACGCCTCCTACATGATTATAGTTTACAATCATTCATCATGAGCGAAATGAGCTAGTGGTCTATGCTAAAATCAGATTGGACAAGAGCAAAGAAAACACACCGACTCTTGTTCGGTCATTCCGTCGAATATGTCGAGGGAAACCCGTGCATTGCTGGAGCCCGTGCTTATCCGCGCCCGAACGAGCTGCGACGAGTAACACATGTCAACCGCCGGCATCTGCGTGGTCGCAAAGCTCGCCGGAATGGCCCAGCCGACGGTCAGATCATCATCTGTCCCAATGGGGTCGGGCGACGTAATCCGCGTAGGCGCTCGGAGGGAAGGGGTGCGGGGACCCGGGCACGGCGGAGGAGACAGCTGCTCCACCACGTCTGAACCTCCCTGCGCCGCCGCCGCCTCCCTCTCTCGTTGCCGGCATCGCCGCAACTTGCGGGCGACGTTCTCCTCCTTGCAGGTCACAACCGGCGAATTACACCGCCGACGGACGAGACGGACTATGTCTCTGTCGCGGTGGTGTGGGTCGGGCTGGACGACATCTTCGGCGGTGGACAGGGACCGGAGGTGAGGATTGAGAGCAAAGGTGGAGGATGACGAGGGTTCAGGCGCGGGAATGGTTGGAGGACGGTGGGAGGAGGAGGAAGGGTTCGATGGATTTGGTGCAATTTAAAGTGAGGCCAGTCTGTTGGGTCCGATGTGGCGGGCGTGCCTAGGCGCGCCCGGACGCCCTCATATTCGCCCCATATTTGAACTGGATATGAAGGATACCGGTCAGCCCGGACGTTTCTGACCCGTTTAAGGAGCTTGTTCGGGTCAAAAAATCGTAACCGGACAATGGCCCGGGCTTATGAGACGGGTTTGAGATGTCCGGTTGCAGATGCTCTTACTCACCACAGCCAGATCTTGATCCGACTCCGGAATCTCGGGTGCGGGATCATGGATGCCAGCCAGGCCGCGGCCATCCGCCGTCCGTCCCCCATATCCGACGGCCCCTGCTGCCACCGCGCCGGCCCATGATGCCCCGCGGCGCCGCATCATGCTCTGACGAGCCAGCCAGCGACCTCGGCCAAATTATTTTTGCCTGAGTCGCACTCGCACGCAGCCTTCCTTCCTACCTCCACCCCGCAGTAGTAGCAGCAGCTCCATCACCATCTCCCCCCTGCTTCCTTCCTCGGATCGGAGGGGGAGAGCGACCGGCCGACCAGGAGGAAGCGGCGGCAGGATGAGTCTCTTCGGCCTCGGACGGTGAGCCCGAGCTCCCCCGGCCCCCTCCCCCTCCCCCTTTGCTTTGCTCTGTTCCACGATCCTGCTGTTCTTCACCCCCATGCGTCTTCGAACCCTCTCCGGCGAACACGCCTCGGGATCTTCTTCGACCGAAGCGCGCCACGTCTCCAGGAAATTCCCGTCGTACTCGTCCGTTGCACTGGACTGGAGTGGAGATCCGTTCGGAGCAGGACTGTTTCTTCAGCTGGTGACAAGCCCTAGCTCGCTCGGAGTTAGTTGCGGATTCGTAGACCGAAATCGCTGTTTCTCTCCGATCCATGCAGTTTATGACGGATTTCATGGTTTTGTATGATGCCTGGTGGAGTAGTAATACATTAGCTGTTTGTTTCCCGCAATTTTGCTGCTATGCTCAACTTCGTTCTCTTCCCGGCCTGTTTTGCTTCTTGACGCAATCACCCTGACAATCCCTTCTCCCTTTTTGCCAGGAATCAGAAGACGTTCCGTCCCAAGAAAAGTGCTCCATCAGGCAGCAAGGTGAGGATACTGACCTCCCAAGAACCTAATTCCACTGTATTCCTGGTACCAGCAAGAGCAACTGGCAGTGGATCACAGCATTTCAGTATCCTAGCATAGAAATTGCTCTGTTTTCGTCGTTGGGAGGAATTTGGTATAATAGCCTGGTGTAATGACTGGAAGGAGTTCCATGTCTGACAAGGGGAAGGGGCCACTGAACAATACGTTTTCAAGCAGGCGAGTCGAGTGTGGGGTGTGGAGTGGGTGGGGCGCGTGTTGCATGAGCAGGCGTTGTTGTTATTAACTAACTTGTAGCCTGGAGATCGGCATGTATGGAATGATCTGAAAGTAGAACTCTACTCTGTCCTCTCTGTGTCTCTCGCTTCCTCATTTCGTGATAAGTTGTATCCACAAATAACTAAGGTTTATTGTATCCCACAAACAATTGCTATCTGTGTCAAGTCAGTCAGGCATTACGACTGGTATCAGATTTGCGCGATTCTCAGCAGCGAGCTGAATAGAGCAACGAGCGGGTTGGGTTCTCATGTAAAATTCATCGTTTGCTAGTCTCCACAATGGTGTTGTGGCCGCTGCTTCAGTAATCAGCGGCGCCAGTGGCATTATTCTTGGCCGCCATGAGTCATTCGGCTATGGATTTAGTGTCTGCTTCGGTTGCTCGCGATTATTCCCGTGTGTGGTAAAATTCCGGTTGCGGTGACAAGATTTGTGTGGTTCAAGACGGTGGCATGAGTTGAATGGGAGATGAACGGTTTCCTGGCTTAAGTCGTAAGTAGGCGGTGATTTATAGTCATCACTGGTGTTACTTAAATGGTGCTACATCCAGGCCTTTTGTTGGTTGTCATAACCTATATATGGGGCATGCACATTTTGCTTATAGTTGGAAATGTATATGGTGGAGCTAGAACCATTAGTTTGTTTACATTAACTTAAGGATTGCGGAATTCTATATGTTATTGTTGGGTACATGGACTGGTGATGATAAATCAGGGAATTGAACTTGTTTTAAAAGTAAAGCAGACAACTGTTACTCATCTACTTTTTGTTCAAACTTTTCCAAAGTCAAACACCATGTTACTCGATTGATATTCTTGTTGGCTTTCACATAGACATGAGCGTGGTGTTTTTGTCATGGTCGGTCAGGTAAGCAAAAAGGTTTTAGTGCATGGTTAATGTTCCTACTATACTCCCATGGTCCCATCTATTCCAAAAAGGCAGTATCAAACATTTTGTCGTATCCAACTTCTCAGATTCAATTCATTGTGTCATATATTCACTGCACTGGATTCCTTTAATAGATGTACATGGTGGAAATGAATTGTAACTTATCGTACGTCATGTTTTTATCGTATGGGAAATGGGGTGTTTTACAAACCTGCCATGGCTCAGGGTGAGTTTGGTCTACAAATGCTTGTGCTGGATTGATGTCTAAGCCTTAAGCAATGCTTATTTGTCGTTGCTTAGCAGATTCAACCTTCCTAAATCACCAAAGGTGGGTGCAGATTTAGGCATAAAATGTACTTGCATCGCTAGATTTGCCACATAAAATGAACATCCATCTCTGGGGTGTCCTTTGTATATTAAATTTGCCACAGAGTTTGCTTGTTATATACGCCACTCAGAAACTGGGAGGAAACATTTAGATTACACCGTGATATACATAATTTGATATTATCCATTTATTGTCTTCCTTTTTATCTACAGGGGGCACAGCTCCGAAAGCACATAGATGCAACCCTCGGTAGTGGAAACCTTAGGGAAGCTGTGAGGCTGCCTCCTGGAGAGGATATCAATGAATGGCTTGCTGTTAACAGTAATGTTCTTCAGTTTCCTTTTTTGCCGTGACCCATACTTGACATATTTCATTCTATATTCGTTTTGATATTTGTTGGATTTAGAATATTCTGTGGTTGGTACTGAATAACATTGCCATAAAAAATGTTATGGAAACAAGTAATTTCACTGGAGCTAATATGTGTGTTTTGCTTCTCAGCTGTGGACTTCTTTAATCAAGTTAACCTGCTGTATGGCACACTCACAGAGTTCTGCACATCCGAAAGCTGCCCAACAATGACTGCAGGCCCAAAGTATGCCTGCCCATCAATCTCAATTCTTTGAACTTCTCAAAAAGGAACAAGTCGGAAACCTTTTAGTCTCTTCATGAGATTGCTATTTAATTTTGACAAGTTGTTTTATGGTTCTGCAATTTATAGCACCTGGTCATTATCTGCTGTAGATCATCTAAATGATATCTTATTTTACAACTATTGAAGGCTTCTAGTTCCTGCCGTGCATGTTTAATTTCTTTGTCCATGTTTATGCTAAAAGCTTAACAAATGACCCATGGTGTCTTTAATTATTTCCCTAACCTTGCTCCCTCCATTCCTAAGAAGAAGGCATGAAACTTTTCTCAGAATTCCACTAAACAGGGTGCACTCCTATGTGCCCCTCCATGCTGCACCCTGCTCCTCTAAAGACATGCTTGCCTTAGTTGCATTGTGAACCGCTCGCCTCCTCTTGCCGTTATTCCCGCATGCATGCATCAAGAGAGTAATGGCCAGCGTGAATCAGGGTAGAGCTAGCAGCCTCTGGTTGGCCATGCACAGCGTCGTGTGTGCTAATAACGGCTCAGCATGTGATTTACCAGGGGCAAAATGGTCCAAAACTTCTAAGACGTCTTGGTCTTTGCGAAAAAGGTTTCACACCTTATTTTTAGGAACGTAGGGAGTGTGACAGTATATGCAAGATGATTTATCTTTCTTTACTTGAAGCTAATAGATAAATGAAGTACTTTATCGCATTTGAACAAGAAAATAAAATAGTTCTGTTATTTAAATTTGTCCCAATATTGTCTAATTATCAGGGTGTTAAAGCTTGGGTTTTGGTTTAGAATACTGCGCCAGGCAAATCTATTCCTCGTGGTTTCATGTTATTCTGCACACGGAATTCTCTTCAGTGTCCTGTTACTTTCCCTTGTCCTGATATAATAATTATTTTTTGCCAAAGATATAATTAGGTTTGAACATTAACTAAATAGTTGTGGTTACACCCCTTTCTGAAAGAAGCGAATTTCCAAAATGTGATAGCATTTCGATAGGCAGTGTGATGCAGGCATACAGCGCTCCATATATTATCAATTAGACTTTCTCACGCCCATAATCCCCTGATTGATTTTTCTTCATAATTAGTTGAATATTTAGGTGATATATCATGACAAAAGAACTGCTATCTTCGTGTAGGTATGAGTACCGATGGGCTGATGGTGTACAGATAAAGAAGCCCATAGAAGTGTCAGCACCAAAATACGTGGAGTACCTAATGGACTGGATTGAAGGCCAGCTTGACAATGAATCCTTATTTCCTCAGAAGCTTGGTATGTTGCCCGCATCCTGGACCCCATTAGTTTCTCGGAAGTGCTTCATATTATTGGAGCTGTCAAGTTTACCTGATCTGGGTTGATTTCATTTATCAGGCACACCATTTCCACCCAACTTCAAGGATGTTGTAAACACAATTTTCAAGCGCTTGTTTCGTGTTTATGCCCACATATATCACTCCCATTTTCAGAAGATTGTCAGCCTCAAGGAGGAGGCTCATCTTAACACCTGCTTCAAGCACTTCATTCTGTTTACGAACGTGAGTCTCTCACCATTCATAGTGATTGTGCCGTCGACCATCGTGGTCTGCTCTTGGCTTGGAAAATAGAAAAGAAAGTAACAGCAAAGAATTTACATCTATTGGCTTGTGATGCAGGAATTTGGGCTGATTGACAAGAAAGAACTGGCTCCCCTCCAGGAGCTCATCGAATCAATCATCGTTCCATACTGAGAAGGAAACACTGAGGCTGAACCGAACTAAACATGGCTGCTACTGAGTCTTCTACAGGAATGGTCGAGCGATTGGGCTATCTGCGCCAATAATTTACTGGCACAAATCTTCTTGTTCCATTTCTTTGACATAAAAACACAAAAACATGTATATTACCAGTGATGTATTTGTGTGTACATGTTCAGCAGTTCTCCTGTGCAAACGCGATTGTACTGCTATAACATGCATGTTTGGGTTCGGTTGTGATAGTAATAACATTGAAAAGGGCAGTTTTAAGATGACAATGCAGTTGTTGATGGATGAGAGTCTTTGCTTCTTAATGAAATCCAATTGGGTCTTTGCTCTTGGTGCCTTGACGTCTTATTGCTGCTGCAGTAGCTTCGGTGGAGGTTTTGTAGGTTTCTGCACTCCTGCTCCTGGTAAAAATAATTGTTCTCTCCTCTATGTATCAGCATAGGTCGCAGGCGAGATGAACGAAAAGACATCAGATGTCATAGACAATTTTTTAGTCTCAGAAATTTCATAACAAGATCAAAGGTTTTTTTTTTTCTCATGAATTTTTCTATGAAATTTATTATGTAGGATTATAAGTGATATGAAGTTTTTCCGTCAATCACTGGAGGAGGGCCAGACCCCAACCATGTCAATGTTCTACCTTCCATAGCAAAAATAGCTAAACAATTGCTAACCATGTTCTGTGAATGTCTAACATGAGTAATACTAGTTCTATGGAGTTTTAGGAGTAGCTTAATCTCCTCGACCAAACAAGAATAAATCGATCTATCAATGTTGCCTAACTGGATCATACGAACAGCTTCTAGTGAATCCATCTCAACCATCACAGGTAAATTACTTCTCATTAGTGCTTGGGAAAGACCCACCAAGCTCAACTTCGAGCGCGTCCCCACAAAAGTAAAGAACTTTGCATAAAGAAAATATAACCGCGCCCTCATTATCACACAAAACCATATACAAGTACCACCAGATCCATTCAGTGTGAATGACCCAACAGTGTTTAATTTTATCCACCCAACAGGAGGCACATTCTAGCAGGGTTGAGCGATCTTGATCGATTGTTCATGTGACCTGGAAATCACATTCATGTGCAAAACCGACCTTCCCTTGCATGGATCAGCGAAGGGGTCATGCTTAATAGCGATTAGAGTGTCTAGATAACTGCAGAGAAAGCGTTTCGAGACCTCAAGAGGGGGCGGAGCTTTATCATGAACAATTTTGTTGCGAATAAACTAAGCTCTCCACGGTGTCAACAGGAACATGCTACGTTCTGTAGCATCCATCAGTTCCAGTGCATTGAGCAGCCACTCCTTCCTAGTATGCACAACATTCTTAATCGCAGGAAGCCTCCAAACAGTTGACATAGCAGTCCACAACTTCCTGGCCCTTGGACATAAACAAAAAGGATGGAAATTACGCAAGCATTTTCAATTCTTCTATCAAATGCCATATCATTACCCTAAAAATAAAAACAACATGGCGAAATGGCTCATGTCAAAGAGTTGCCACAAAACTTGTAAAGTGAATGAGAGCAAAGGACCTGAAGAGGCTCGTGTATTCTGATCCAACATTCAATCAAAAAACACAAGAAAGCGTCAACATGAACACAAGTATGAAAGTAAAACACATAGTATAACATGTGATAAGAACAACCACGTCCATTGGTATTAAGGAAGGTCGATCCATGAAGGTAACTCGCAAGATCGATTCATAGAGGTGAGCGTGCGTATGTGATGTGTGCGTCTATGTTTCTATTGTATTTCTAAGAAAAAAATATAAGAAAAATAACCACGTTCAAGAATCTCCTACCTGGGGGAGGTGGCCCCGGATTGTGACATTGTGTTTCGAGGTGGGAAGGGCCCTCACCTCGAACAGATCGTTGCCATCTAAGCGAAGATCTTAGATGGGGCGCTTGCAGAGGCTCGTGCTCAAGCGGAGCATGGGGATCTAGGCGCCCCAGCCACCGCTAACCCTGGGTAGAGAGAGCCCGTGGTTGGTTCAGGGCCTAGCATACTGCCTCTGGTACTGCTACCCTTGTGGGCCCTTCACAGGAAGGGCTATGAGAGGAAGGCCGCCCATGCGCCTTCACCCCACCGACCAATTGGTGATGCATGAGGCTAGTGTCGGATTCTCCCTAGGGATCCTGCGGCCGCTGATGCCCTGCCCCCTCCCATAAGAGGGGGCGTCGCGGCCGCCCGACAAAGTAGGCTCCCCGCTCTGCGAATGGCGGGTGCGCTAGTTCATCCCCACCCGAGGAGCCTAGTAGTCGTGCCGAGGTTTCAATATGATAGAGGCTAAGGTGTCCCGTCTTTCGATGAGATGGTGGTTATCATTTTTTGTGGAGTAGATGCTACTTCTTGAGCTTCCGTTGGTTTTTCCCTTGAAGAGAAAAGGGTGATGCAGCAAAGTAGACATAAGTATTTTCCTTAGTTAGAGAACCAAGGTATCAATCCAGTAGGAGAAGAACACACAAATCACCAATACCTGCACAAATAATCAAACACTTGCACCCAACGCGATAAAGTGGTGGTCAATCCCTTCACGGTCACTTGCAAAGGTGAGATCTGATAGAGATAGGTGAAACTAAACAAAAGATAAAGTAAATATTTTTGGGTTTTTGGTTTATAGATTTGAAAATAAAAGATTGCAAAATAGTAGATCAAAAACTAATATGATGGAAAATAGACCCCGGGGCCATAGGTTTCACTAGAGGCTTCTCTCAAGATAGCAAATAATACGGTGGATGAACAAATTACTGTTGAGCAATTGATAGAAAAATGCAAAGTTATGACGATATCCAAGGAAATGATTATGTAATATAGGCATCACGTCCGTGTCAAGTAGACCGACCCCTGCCTGCATCTACTACTATTACTCCACACATCGATCGACTCCTGCCTGCATCTAGAGTATTAAGTTCATGAAGAACAGAATAACGCTTTAAGTAAGATGACATGATGTAGAGGAATAAACTCAAGCAATATGATGTTGTAGGATCGAAAGTATGTCTAGAGAGGGGTGATTAGACTACTTAACCAATTAAAAATCTATCCTTTTCCTAATTTTAATCTTTGGCAGATTTTAGCTATCTTAAAACAAGTCAAGTAATCTTAACACAATTCAAGCAAGCATGCAAAGAGTCTATGAGCAGCGGAAAGTAAAGCATGCAACTTGCAAGAATGTAAAGGGAAGAGTTTGGAGAATTCAAACGCAATTGGAGACACGGATATTTTTGTCGTGGTTCCGATAGGTGGTGCTATCGTACATCCACGTTGATGAAGACTTCAACCCACGAAGGGTAACGGTTGCGCAAGTCCATGTAGGGCTCCACCCACGAAGGGTCCACGAAGAAGCAACCTTGTCTATCCCATCATGGCCATCGCCCACGAAGGACTTGCCTCACTAGCGGTAGATCTTCACGAAGTAGGCGATCTCCTTGCCCTTACAAACTCCTTGGTTCAACTCCACAATATTGTCAGAGGCTCCCAAGTGACACCTAGTCAATCTAGGAGACACCACTCTCCAAGAAGTAACAAATGGTGTGTTGATGGTGAACTCCTTGCTCTTGTGCTTCAAATGATAGTCTCCCCAACACTCAACTCTCTCTCATAGGATATGGATTTGGTGGAAAGAAGATTTGAGTGGAAAGCAACTTGGGAAGGCTAGAGATCAAGATTCATATGGTGGGAATGGAATATCTTGGCCTCAACACATGAGTAGGTGGTTCTCTCTTAGAAAATGTGTATTGGAAGTGTAGGTATGTTCTGATGGCTCTCTCTCTGAATGAAGAGTGGGTGGAGGGGTATATATAGCCTCCACACAAAAACTAACTGTTACACACAATTTACCAATCTCGGTGAGACCGAATTGAGAAACTCAGTCGGACCGATTTGGCAAATCTAGTGACCGTTAGGATTTTCGGTGGGACTGAGATGCAACTCGGTAGGACCGATATGGTTAGGGTTAGGGCATAACGTAATCTCGGTGTGACCGATTACACAAACTCGGTGGGACCGATTTTGGTAATAAGCTAACCAGAGAGTTGGTCATGTAAACTCGGTGGGACCGATCGCTCATATCGGTGGGACCGAAATGTTACAAAAGGGAAACAGAGAGTTTACATTGCAATCTCGGTGGGACCGATCGCTCATCTCGGTAGGACCGAAATGTTATGAAGGGAAACAGAGAGATTACAACCCCATCTCGGTGTGACCGAGATCCCTGTCGGTGAGACCGATTTGCCTAGGGTTTTGTGGCAGTGGCTATGACATCTGAACTCGGTGGCGCTGGATAGAAAGAATCGGTGGGGCCAAGTTTGACTTTTGGTTTAGGTCATATATGGATGTGGGAAGGTAGTTGAGGGTTTTGGAACATATCACTAAGCACTATGAAGCAAGAACCTCATCAAGCATCACCTCATCCCTCCTTGATAGTATTGGCTTTTCCTATAGACTCAATGTGATCTTGGATCACTAAAATATAAAATGTATAGTCTTGAGCTTTGAGCTTGAGCCAATCTTTTTGTCCTTATTATTTTGAGGGGTCCACTTTCCTCATCCATGCCATGCCATTCATTGAGCTTTTCCTGAAATATTAATCTTGGAATAACATTAGCTCAATGAGCTATATGTTGTTAGGAATTACCAAAACCACCTAGGGATAGTTGCACTTTCAATATCCCCCCTTTTGGTAATTGATGACAAACATATAGATCAAAGCTTCGACGAATGATAATAAGAGTGAAAAAAATTGTCGCTTTGAGAAGTATGTGAAAAGCAAGAGCTCCCCCTAAATTTGTGCATAGTTTATGATTTGCTTTGCACTGCAAATGCACAGAGAGTTAGGCTCATGGGTTACTCTTCCATGTCACATAAATCTTGGTGGAGCGCTCGAAATGATAATAATTAAATACATGCACTCATCACCAAGCAAAGTGAATGATCATATAGGGATAAAATGATAATGTCATCCAACAAGCATTAATGTAGCATATGATCAAACACACATGAACATCCAAGTATCACACAGACAGAAAGTATCTCAATCAAGCAAATAAAGTTCAACCACCAAAGCAAGAGAGAATAAAAAAGCAACACTCTCTCTCGAAGCCTATGATCTATACATTTTTCTCCCCCTTTGGCAACAAGTTACCAAAAAGTTTCTAGAAAATGCATAGCACTAAATCGTCTCTCAGGCTTGGTCTTCAGGTGGTGGTGTCCGGATAACTCCAAGAACGAAGGCTTCAGTCGATGTAGATGGAGCTGATGGAGTAGGTGCTGGAGCTGGTGGCACTGAAGCTGTAGCTGGTGCAGATGAAGTGGCTCTGGTGTCTGGAACAGGCACTGCAGCAGATCTCTGAGCTCTAGGCACTCTAGCAAATGCATCAGTGGTTGTCTTGCCCTTCCTCTCCTGCATATCATCCTGAAGTTGCTCCACAACAGACTTGATCTCAGTTACCTTCACATCCATGTCATAGAACTTCTGCTCCACGATCCTTTCCAAGCTCTCCTGGTTTTGAGTCAGGGTGGCCAGCCCTTTCTCAATCCTTAGAGTGGATGCAATCAAGTAGCCAAGCTGATCTTGCTTGCTCTTCAGAAGATACTGAGATGCCTCTTCCATGGTTGGCATCTTTGCAGCTTTCTCAGCCTTTGCCTTCTCCCTCTTTGCTTGAACGTGCATAGAAGATGGTTCATCCTCATTCATGACCACTTGGTTGTCCTCAAAGTCTAGATAGATAGGCATGTGCTCCTTGTCCAACAAGTATGTGTCAGTGCCCATCTTAGAGTTAATCAACTCCTGGATCCGTGGTGCATACCCACAGCTTCTCTTTTGGTCAGCAGCTGTCCTCTTGATAGTTTCAACTATAAGACTCATGACCTTGAACTTTTGTGGCACATCAAATATATGTAGCAGATTGATGGAGTGGCCTCTGATCATTCTGTGATCACCAGACTTGGGCAGAAGAGTGTGCCTGAGGATCCAATTGATAGTAGGCAGTCCTGACATCAGGTGTTTCACTGATCCAAATTGGTGAGTCTCAAGATCTGCATCAGGAATCTCCTTGTACATGCTAGCCATGGAGTTGTGATCCTTCTTCTTCTTGGCATAGACATCCAAGTCATCTTCATTATCCTCAGGAGCATTGATCAATTGAGCCCATTCTGCTACTGTTGACTGGTATCTAGTGCCTTCAGACATCCAGACTATCTTGCCATCTGGGTAGAAGTGAGCTGTGGAGTAGAACTGCATCATAAGCTCATCATTCCACTTTGTGAACTTCCGAGCCACGAACTCATCAACTCCACAAGCCTTAAAACTGTCATATACTCCTGGATAGTGTTCTTCATTTTTCTTGATGTACTCCCAGTTGACCCATCTCATGCCACATACTATTGGTTTCTTGTCAAGCAACACCATCTTATAAAAATCCTGCTATTCTTTGGTATGGAACCTGTAGTCCACAACAGTTCTCCTTCTGGTGGCATATGGATCTGACTCTCTCCATAGCCTCAATCCTGAGTCCTTCCTGATCTTCATGTTTTCTGCTACATGATGAGCATCATTATGATCTGGAATTTTTGGCTTTAACTTCCTCAAAACATGTATCTCATCATCTTCTTCTTCAGCAACAGTTTCAGGCACTGGGGCCTTGTTTTTCTCAGCAGCTGGAATGTTCCTGGTACTCCTCTTTGGTGCAGTTTTGGGTTTTGGAGCAGCTGGCTTAGAAGTTCCTTTGGGCTTAGATTGAGCAGCCCCGGATCTTATGGCATCTCCCATAAGTTTTTCTGCCTTAGGTGCTGGTGCAGCATCTTCTTCCTCTTCCTCTTCTTCAGAGTCTTTCATGATTGAGGATCTCCCAAGCACTCTGGCAGTGGTCTTTTTGACCCTTTCCTTCCTTTTCTTTTCTGCCACAACCTGCTCTTTGGGTGCAGATCCCAAAGTCTCTTGAGTAGATGCTCTTGCTTTAGACATTGGAGCTCTCTTAGCAGGAACCTTTTGCTTCATTCCTGGCTTGGTGGCAGCAGCTGTGCCATATTCCTTCTTCAGGACTTTTCTCTTTGAGGTGGTTTCTTCTTCCTCAGCCACATAGTCCTTATCCTCTGACTCTGAGGTTCTTTTCTTGCTGGCCCTGGTGGCAGCCTTTGGCAGATTGCTTGGTGTGCTCCTGCTGCCATCATCTGAGCTGCTAGAGGGACTAGTGCCCTCACTCAAGTGAACCTGCTCCTCTGACTTGTTCTGACTGTCACTTTGATCAGACATAATGCAATCTCTGACAGCTGACCCTGTGAATAGATTATAGATGAGGTAGAGTGGATGAGCATCACAAAGTACAAATGTTTTTGCAAAAGAATGAATTAAAAACTTAGTTTTAGTTTTCCACAAAAAGCATTTCGGATCTACCGATTTACAAACTCGGTGATACCGAAGCAACTTTTGGAACCTAAACTAGTGAACTCGGTCAGACCGAGTCACAGTTCGGTGGCACCGAGACTGCTAGGGTTTCACAAAGTGCTGAACTCAGTCACACCGATTTGCAATTCTCGGTCAGACCGATAATCACATGTGCAATGGCCTGAGCCAAATCGGTGGAACCGATTTCATCAACTCGGTCGGTCCGAGATGGTTTCGGCGGAAACCTAACCCTAAATTTTCAATTCACGACTAAACTACGGAGTGTTTTCGATGGATAGAATGGTTTCAATCGTGGCAAGATTCATGCGAAAGCAATGTGCTGGGGAATCGGAGTTAGAACAGCACAAAGTTCAAGTCCATACCCTAGTTCAGCGATGAACTTGCTACGGCGGCAACGGCGGGGATGATTCCCGTTGACGGCGGCGGAGAGCAGCGGCAGGAGGCAACTGGCGACGAGGAGGACGATCCGGAGACCCTGGAGGCAGAGCGGGCTAAGCACGGGCGAAAGAGTTCGGAGAAAATTTCCAAAATTTTGCCCGTGGGTATATGTAGCCTGACCCTATCGGTGTGACCGAGTGGAACAACTCGGTGGCACCGAGATTCATAACTGCAAGCAGTTACTGAAACTTGGTGTGACCGAAAAGTTCGAATCGGTTGCACCGAGATTGAAAACCTAGATCGACTTAGTGATCTCGGTATGATCGAAATGGATGAACCAGTCAGACCGAAACACACAAAGAAGTTTTGGAAGTTTAAGTCTATGACGAATCGGGGACTCCGAGTGCTCCTCACACAGAGTGGTTCGAATCTGACTTGATCAAACTTTGTGATGCAGCATGAATGGAGTTTGAGACGAGAAAAGCATAGATAGCTAGAGAAGGTTCTTAGGCATTCTTGTCCATCCACTTGGCCAAAATAAAAAAAGAAACCAATCAATCAAAACAACAAGTGGATGTCCTCGAATGAGTAAATTATGCAACCAACATGCTCACACAATAAAATGACAAATGAAATATGTGGCAAAGCATGCATAAACAATTCTAGCATCTATCGAGCAATTGGCGATGACTAGGTCATCTATATATGAGTATATTGACTTAGGAGTCAAATGAGAACATTTGATCATAGGTCATACTCATCGTTTAAGCACAAGTGGGGTTACCACTTTTACATAAAGCGTTGTTGTGTTCACACCATTAGAGTTGCTTTAACTCAATTGTTAGAGTAAAGCTCCCCCTAGATGTGAGATCCCCCCTAAGAGGGATGAACTAACCTTGGGTTTTGTCGATGATGACTTCATGTAGATGTTGAAGATGTGGATGCTCTAAGTTGATGTAGATCATTTGGAGCTATCCTTTGGAGTGAGTTGCACTTTCAATACCTACACGGGTTAGTCCTACAAGGAACAAACAATGATATCCATAGACATAGAGTGATGCACACACAAGATGATGTCTATGAGAGAATTAGGTTACCTTGCCCCTTGTCTTACCAACAATAGGGTTTGTGACTCCTTGAACTAGTGCAAGATGTGGAAGTTGACTGCACTTGTTCTTGCCAAAATGATAGGAGTGAAGTATGTTGGTGGAGTCACCCTCAAGAACTCTCTAGTTCTTCTTCTTCGGGGTCCACACCATCTGGATGGGAATCCTCAGAGTTGTAGTTGTACTTGATGAAGTGGAACTTGATGTAGTCTTGGGAACCCACTTGACAAAGGCCTTAGGAGCTTCTTCAAATGCATCAATTTCCTCTTGAAGCTTGTCCTTGCCTTTTTGCTTGTGGTCTTGTGGTGGAAGATCATCTTGAGCTTGTGTCCCTTTGAAAGAAGTAGGATCATACTTCTCTTGTTAAGGAACAAACTTCGTCTTGGGGTATTGATCTTCTTCCCACTCAACTCCATTGGCATTGAACTTTCGTTCAAAACCAATACCTTGATTCTTCCGGTGCCTTCCTTGCCTGCGTACAATTTCCTCAAATTTCTTACTCCCGGCAAGGCTCTTGTAAACACCTTTCTCTATAATTCCCTTCAATAACCTATTTTCTTGCTCAAGTGTAACTTGGCTAAGAGAATCATTAGTGGAATCAAGAGAACTACTAGAAGCAACAACATTGGATTTAGCATGATTATTGTTACTACTAGAGGAAGAATCTTTCTTGTTCTTGTTACTAGACTTGACTTGAGGCATGTAAGTGGATAATAGTAAATGCTTGGCAATGTAAGAAGAACTTTTCTTGCGAAGATCATCATTGATTGCCTTTAAGAACTCATGCTCTTGCTCAAGGTTGAGCTTCTCAAAATGTAATTTCTCATGAGTCCTTAAAAGTTCTCGATGATCTCCTAAGATAGTTTCATGAGCTAACTTAAGAGTGTTTAGTTCTTTAGTTAGAGACTCAATCTTCTCCTTATCATTGTCATTCGTTTCACCATAGTATTCATCACTATAGTTGTCAACAAGTAAATCATCATCACCTAACAAGTCATCTTCATCACTATTGAAATCAACATACTCGGGCTGCGATACCTTTGGACCTTTGGCCATGAAGCATCTTCCAATTCCTTCATTTCGTGAATCAAATATGTCGTAGGAGTTGGTTGACACAAGTGCTAGACCGGCAACACCTTCATCTTGAGTATATTCGGAGTCGGAGTGATAGCTTCTCTCGGAGTCATTGTCGGAGTTGGAGCCGGATACCCATTCACCAACATGAGCTTGATGTCTTCATTTTGTGTAGCTCCTTGATGACTTGTCCTTCCTTTCCGAATCCTTGCTTCTCCGAGAGGGTCTTCGTTCATATTGATCATCCCTACTCCTTCTCTCCCTTGATGGTGATTCTTCTCTTCTACTTCTTCTTTTGGGAGAATCTTCTCTTCTCTTGTGGGGAGCCGTACACTCATTGGAGTAGTGTCTGGGTCTTCCACAATTGTAGCAGTTTCGCTCTCGACTAGAAGATCTTTTGTCATTGTAGGACCTTGACTTGGAACTTCTCTCTTTGCTTCTATTCTTGTAGAACTTGTTGAAGTTCTTCACCGTTAAGCTCAATTCTTCATTGAAGGTTTGTTTCTCACTTGATGATGTGGGGGCTTCACTTGGGGCTTTGTAAGCACCACTTGACTTGTTATGGAGCTCCTCCTTATCCTTGAGTGACATCTCATGAGCAAAAATTCTTCCAATGACTTCCGTTGGCTTGAGATCTTTGTAATTTGGCAACATTTGGATCAATGTGCATACGGTATCGTATTTTCCATCCAAGGCTCTTAGGATCTTCTTGATGATGAATTTGTCGGTCATCTCTTCACTTCCTAAGCCGGCAATCTCATTTGTGATAAGAGTAAGCCTAGAGTACATTTCAGTGACACCTTCACCATCCTTCATTTTCAACTTGTCAAGTTGACTTTGAAGCACATCCAACTTGGATTCCTTGTCGGAGTCGGTACCTTCATGCATGTCAATCAAAGTATCCCAAATTTCCTTTGCATTCTCAAGACGACTGATTTTGTTGAATTCTTCAGGGCACAATCCGTTGAAGAGGATATCACAAGCTTGAGCATTGTATTACAGCATTTTCAACTCTTCCGCGGTGGCTTCACGATTCGGTTCTCTCCCATCAAAGAATTCACCTTGCAAGCCAACACACACAATAGCCCAAACGGCGGGGTTATGTCCAAGAATATGCATTTTCATCTTATGCTTCCAACTAGCAAAATTAGTGCCATCAAAGTAAGGACATCTATGGCGGTAATTTCCCTCGCTAGACACCATACTCTCCTAGGTTGTGAAACCAAGGCTATGACCACCAAAAGCTATGGAAATCAAAGAAAATGGATACCAAAGCTCTGATACCACTTGTAGGATCGAAAGTATGTCTAGAGGGAGGGGGTGATTAGACTACTTGACCAATTAAAAATCTACCTTTTCCCAATTTTAGTCTTTGGCAGATTTTAGCTATATTAGCACGAGTCAAGCAATCTTAACACAATTCAAGCAATCATGCAAAGAGTCTATGAGCAGCGGAAAGTAAAGCATGCAACTTGCAAGAATGTAAAGTGATAGAGGCAAAAATGGTATTGATGTCCTCATCATAAAGGGAAGGGTTTGGAGAATTCAAACACAATTCGAGACACAGATGTTTTTGTCGTGGTTCCGATAGGTGGTGCTATCGTACATCCACGTTGATGGAGACTTCAACCCATGAAGGGTAACGGTTGCGCAAGTCCACGGAGGGCTCCACCCACGAAGGGTCCACGAAGAAGCAACCTTGTCTATCCCATCATGGCCATCGCCCATGAAGGACTTGCCTCACTAGCGGTAGATCTTCATGAAGTAGGCGATCTCCTTGCCCTTACAAACTCCTTGGTTCAACTCCACAATATTGTCGAAGGCTCCCAAGTGACACCTAGCCAATCTAGGAGACACCACTCTCCAATAAGTAACAAATGGTGTGTTGATGATGAACTCCTTGCTCTTGTGCTTCAAATGATAGTCTCCCCAACACTCAACTCTCTCTCATAGGATATGGATTTGGTGGAAAGAAGATTTGAGTGGAAAGCAACTTGGGAAGGCTAGAGATCAAGATTCATATGGTGGGAATGGAATATCTTGGCCTCAACACATGAGTAGGTGGTTCTCTCTCAGAAAATGTGTATTGGAAGTGTAGGTATGTTCTGATGGCTCTCTCCCTGAATGAAGAGTGGGTGGAGGGGTATATATAGCCTCCACACAAAAACTAACCATTACACACAATTTACCAATCTCGGTGATACCGAATTGAGAAACTCGGTCGGACCGATTTGGCAAATCTAGTGACTGTTAGGATTTTCGGTGGGACTGAGATGCAACTCGGTAGGACCGATATGGTTAGGGTTAGTGCATAACGTAATCTCGGTGTGACCGATCACACAAACTCGGTGGGACCAATTTTGGTAATAAGCTAACCAGAGAGTTGGTCAGGTAAACTCGGTGGGACCAATCGCTCATTTTGGTGGGACCGAAATGTTACAAAAGGGAAACAGAGAGTTTACATTGCAATCTCGGTGGGACTGATCGCTCATCTCGGTAGGACCGAAACGTTATGAAGGGAAACAAAGAGATTACAATCCCATCTCAGTGTGACCGAGAGCCCTATCGGTGAGACCGATTTGCCTAGGGTTTGTGGCAGTGGCTATGACATCTGAACTCGATGGCGCCGGATAGAAAGAATCGGTGGGGCCGAGTTTGACTTTTGGTTTAGGTCATATATGGATGTGGGAAGGTAGTTGAGGGTTTTGGAACATATCACTAAGCACTATGAAGCAAGAACCTCATCAAGCAGCACCTCATCCCTCCTTGATAGTATTGGCTTTTCCTATAGACTCATTGTGATATTGGATCACTAAAATATAAAATGTAGAGTCTTGAGCTTTGAGCTTGAGCCAATCTTTTTGTCCTTAGTATTTTGAGGGGTCCACTTTCCTCATCCATGCCATCCCATTCATTGAGCTTTTCCTGAAATATTAATCTTGGAATAGCATTAGCTCAATGAGCTATATGTTGTTAGGAATTACCAAAACCACCTAGGGATAGTTGCACTTTCAGATGTAAACCCATCTTTTTATCCTCGATGGCAACAATACATTACGTGCCTCGCTACCCCTACTTTGTCACTGGGTGAGGACACCGCAAGATTGAACCCAAAGCTAAGCACTTCTCCCATTGCAAGAAAAACCAATCTAGTTGGCCAAACCAAACCGATAGTTCGAAGAGAATTACAAAGATATCAAATCATGCATAAAAGAATTCAGAGAAAATTCAAATAATATTCATAGATAAGCTGATCATAAATCCACAATTCATCGGATCTCGACAAACACACCGCAAAAGAAGATTACATCAGATAGATCTCCAAGAACACCGAGGAGAGCATGGTATTGAGAATCAAAGAGAGAGAAGAAGCCATCTAGCTACTAGCTATGGACCCGTAGGTCTGAGGTAAACTACTCATGCTTCATCGGAAGGGCAGTAGAGTTGATGTAGATGCCCTCCGTGATCGAATCCCCCTCCGGCAGGATGCCAAAAAAGGCCCCAAGAGGGATCTCACAGGAATAGAAGGTTGCGGCGGTGGAAAAGTGTTTTCGTGGGTACTTCTGGTGGTTTAGGAATGTATGTGAATATATAGGAGGAAGATCTAGGCCAGGGGGTCACCGGGGGGCCCACAAGGTAGGGGGCGCGCCCTCCACCCTTGTGGCCGCGTCGTGGCTCTTCTGACTTGCACTCCAAGTCTCCAAGAAAAATAATCGCGAAGGTTTTATTTCGTTTGGACTCCATTTGGCATTCCTTTTTGGCGAAGCTCAAAAACAAGGGAAAACATAAACTGGCACTGGGCTCTAGATTAATAGGTTAGTCCCCAAAATAATATAAAATAGCATATTAATGCATATAAAACATCCAAAACAAATAATATAATAGCATGGAACAATAAAAAATTATAGATACGTTGGAGATGTATCAAGCATCCCCAAGCTTAATTCCTGCTCGTCCTTGAGTAGGTAAATGATAAAAATAGAATTTTTGATGTGGAATGCTACCTAACATATTTATCCATGTGATTTTTCTTTATTGTGGCATGAATGTTCAGATCCATAACATTCAAAACAAAAGTTTAATATTGACATAAAAACAATAATACTTCAAGCATACTAACAAGGCAATTATATCTTCTCAAAATAACATGGCCAAAGAAAGTTATCCCTACAAAATCATATAGTCTGGCTATGCTCCATCTTCATCACATAAAATATTCAAATCATGCACAACCCCGATGACAAGCCAAGCAATTGTTTCATACTTTTGATGTTCTTAAACCTTTTCAACTTTCACGCAATACATGAGCATGAGCCATGGACATAACACTATAGGTGGAATAAAATATGGTGGTTGTGGAGAAGACAAAAAGAAGGATATAGTCTCACATCAACTAGGCGTATCAACGGGCTATGGATATGCCCATCAATAGATATCAATGTGAGTGAGTAGGGATTGCCATGCAACAGATGCACTCGAGCTATAAGTTTACGAAAGATCAAAAAGAAACTAAGTGGGTGTGCATCCAACTCGCTTGCTCATGAAGACCTAGGGCAATTTGAGGAAGCCCATCATTGGAATATACAAGCCAAGTTCTATAATGAAAAATCAACACTAGTATATGAAAGTGACAATATAGGAGACTATCATCAAGATCATGGTGCTACTTTGAAGCACAAGTGTGGAAAAAGGATAGTAACATTGCCCCTTCTCTCTTTTTTTTGCTGGGCTTCTTGGTCTCCTTTATATTTTTGTGGGCTTCTTTTATTTTTTTCCTCACATGGGACAATGCTCTAATAATGAAGATCATCACACTTTTATTTACTTACAACTCGATACTTAGAACAAAATATGACTCTATATGAATGCCTCCGGCGGTGTACCGGAATGTGCAATGACTCAAGAGTGACATGTATGAAAGAATTATGAAAGGTGGCTTTGCCACAAATATGATGTCAACTACATGATCATGCAAAGCAATATGACAATGATGATGCGTGTCATAATAAAACGGAATGGTGGAAAGTTGCATGGCAATATATCTCGGAATGGCTATGGAAATGCCATAATAGGTAGGTATGGTGGCTGTTTTGAGGAACGTATATGGTGGGTTTAAGATACCGGCGAAAGTTGCGCGATACTAGGGAGGCTAGAATGGTGGAAGGGTGAGAGTTCGTATAATCCATGGACTCAAATTAATCTATTAGTCATCGAAACAAAGTACTACGTGCATGCTCCTAGGGGGATAGATTGGTAGGAAAAGACCATCATTCATCCCCGACCGCCACTCATAAGGAAGACAATCAATAAATAAATCATGCTTTGACTTCATCACATAACGGTTCACCATACGTGCATGCTACGGGAATCACAAACTTTAGCACAAGTATTTCTACAATCCACAATTACTCACTAGCATGACTCTAATATCACCATCTTTATATCTCAAAACAATCATAAGGAATCAAACTTCTCATAGTATTCAATGCACTTTATATGAAAGTTTTTTTATATCCCTCTTGGATGTATCATATTAGGACTAAATTCATAACCAAAGAAAATTACCATGCTGTTTAGAGGCTCTCAAAATAATATAAGTGAAGCATGATAGTTCAATAATTTCTACGAAATAAAACCATCACCGTGCTCTAAAAAGATATAAGTGAAGCATTAGAGCAAAATTGCCTAGCTCAAAAGATATAAGTGAAGCACATAGAGTATTCTAATAAATCACGATCCATGCGTGTCCCTCTCAAAAGGTGTGTACAACAAGGATGATTGTGGCAAACTAAATAGTTAGGACTCATATCATACAAGACGCTCCAAGTAAAACACATATCATGTGGTGAATAAAAATATAGCCTCAAGTAAAGTTACCGATAGACGAAGACGAAAGAGGGGATGCCTTTTGGGGCATCCCCAAGTTTAGGCTCTTGGTTGTCCTTGAATATTACCTTGGGGTGCCTTGGGCATCCCCAAGCTTAGGCTCTTGCCACTCCTTATTCCATAGTCCATCAAATCTTTACCCAAAACTTGAAAACTTCACAACACAAAACTCAACAAAAAATCTCATAAGCTTCGTTAATATAAGAAAATAAATCATCACTTTTGGTAGTATTGTGAACTCATTCTTTATTTATATTGGTGTAATATCTACTGTATTCCAACTTTTCCATGGTTCATACCCCCACTACTACCCATAGATTCATCAAAATAAGCAAACAACACATAAAAAACAGAATCTGCCAAAAATAGAACAGTCTTTAGTAATCTGGATACTTCGAATACTTATGTAACTCCAAAAATTATCAATCTTGTGTAAAAAATTCAGAATTTTATCATGCTTCCGAATTTTAGAGCGAGATGATTCCACTTCGAACCCTCGTGGTTGCTTCAGCCAAGGTTCTTTGAGATGGTGTGGAACCGGTGGGTAGAAGCGGCGGCCTCCCCGCCACGTACTTTCTGTGCTACGGACGTCTGGCACCATTGCACTATGGTTACCCGCCAGTTCATGCGGGGGTGAGGGGCCAACCTAGGTGCCGACCTCAGGGCCTGCAAAAGGGGGCCCTGGTCGACCAGATTAAGGCCCTGGATGAGGAGGCTGGTGCAGCCGGCCTCTCGGCCGATGATTGGCTTAGGCGGTACTCCATCGAATCTTCACTTATGGAGATCTTCAAGGGTGAAGAACTATTTTGGCAACACTACAGGGGGCAGAATTGGCTTCTCAAAGGAGACGCCAATACCGCATACTTCCATGCTCTATTCCATGCCTCTGGGAGGGTGACACCCTCCGAGAACACACGAATGAGATTAGGTCCCACATCTACTCCTTCTATAAGGGGCTCTTCATGGCAGAACCCCATGGTGGGGTTTCCTTAGCGGATGACTTTTGGTCGCCCGCGGCCAGAGTTTTCAACATTGAGAATGGGGAACTAAATCTCCCATTCTTGCCAGAAGAGGTGGGTAGGGCTATTGCCTCTATGAAGGCGGGGTCGGCCCCGAGGCTGAATGGCTTGCCGGTGGCCTTCTGCCAGATATTCTGGAATGTCCTGAAGCCGGTGATCATGCTGATGTTTCACAAATTCTACATTTGGACCTTCGACATGTCCAGGATAAATTTTCGTGTTATCACCCCGATCCCCAAAGTAGTTGGGATGACGGACATGGTGATTAATGTACTCAAGCAGATTTTTGCTAAAGTCAGCTCGACGCGCTTAACTCCTGTGGAGGAGCGGCTCGCTCAACCCCTCCAGATGATGTCCGTGAAGGGCTGACGTATCCATGATGGGATCCTGGCCCTTCATGAGATTGTCCATGAGCTGGCATCGCGATGCCATAAGGGCATTTTTTCTCAAGTTGGACGACTTCCAGAAGGCCCACGACCGTCTGGATTGGTCTTTCTTGCGGTTAGTGCTTCATCATTAGGGATTTGATGACAGATGGTGCTCTTGGATCATGCAGTTGGTCCGGTCTAGTAATATGACGATTAATATTAACATCGGGGTGGGACCATTCTTTAGGTCCTCCACGGCAGTGAAGCAAGGGGACCCTATCTTCCCTCTTCTCTTTAACTTTGACGTTGATGCCTTGGCTGACATCCTGGACAAAGCTAGGATGGTCGGCCACCTCGCGAGGGTAGTGGGCCAGTTGATCCCTAGGGGAGGTGTCACCCATCTACAATATGCTGACTTCACCGTGATTATGGTCGAGGGGTCGGACCTTGACATCGTTAATATTAAGTTCCTCCTCCTATGCTTTGAGGCTATGTTGGGACTTAAGATCAACTTTGGTAAGAGTGAGGTCATTGTCTTAGGCTACCATGTGGACGAGAAGTTGCGGACCGCAGGCAACCTTAACTGTATGTTGGCGCCCTTCCCCACTAAATATTTAGGGATGCCGATGTCCTATTAGAAGATTCTAATGAGTGCATTTGACCCATTGGTGGGATAAGTAGTGTCTCGGGCTGAACCTTGGCGTGGCTAGTTCACTTCCAAGGGGAGTATGTAGCGACCAGACCTCAAACAGTCTGATCTCTGTGCTCCGGTGTCATCCCTGGATCAGTAATGCTGACACCACACAGTACTCGGAGGATTTATAGCAGAGTAGCAATCACACACTTATTACATCGAGTGTCTCAAGAGAGAACTTATTACAATAAATATGGCTTAAGGCCATCTAATAACGATAACAGCGGAAGGCTTGGAAGATAAGTGAGTCCATCAACTCCAACGGCATCACTGAGTATAGAACCACGACCTAAAAACTCCTTAATCGTCGTCTGAAAAGTCTGCAACATTAACGTTTGAAAGCACAAATGCTCCCTAGGTGGTGTTGATAATTGATGACAACATATCTCTTGTTGGACTAACATTTCTATCTAGCATGTTTCAGATAAGTTCAACAATGGAGTGGCATGGACTAAAGGTTGTGGGAACTCCTTCAAGATGCTAAGGACAAAGGATTGGCTAAAGCTTCAAGCTCAAGACTCTTCATTTTACATTTTAGTGATCCAAGATCACATTGAGTCCATAGGAAAAGCCAATACTATCAAGGAGGGATGAGGTGTTGCTTAATGAGCCTCTTGCTTCATGTGCTTAATGATATGCTCCAAAATCCTCAGCTACTTTCCCACTTCCACATATGACCTAAACCCAAAGCCAAACTCGGACCTACCGATTATTCCTATCCGGCGCCACCGAGTTTCACCTGTCATAGCCACTGCCAGAAACCCTAATCAGTTCGGTCTCACCGATGGGATCTCGGTCTCACCGAGATGGGCTTGCAAACTCTCTGTTACCTATTGCAATATTTTCGGTCCCACCGAGATATGCAATCGGCCCCACCGAGTTTGCTTGGCCAACTCTCTGTTTCACTTATTACCCAAATCGGTCCCACCGAGTTTGAGTAATCGGTCAAACCGAGTTTTGGATTTACCCTAACCCTAGCACATCGGTCCCACCGAGTTGATCCAGTCGGTCCCACCGAAAATCTCTAACGGTCACTAGGTTTCCTATTTCGGTCTGACCGAGTTTGTTGATTCGGTCCCACCGAGATTGGTAAATCGTGTGTAACGGTTGGATTTTGTGTGGAGGCTATATATACCCCTCCACCTCCTCTTCATTCGTGGAGAGAGCCATCAGACTAAGCCTACACTTCCAGCATCCTATTTCTGAGAGAGAACTACCTACTCATGTGTTGAGGCCAAGATATTCCATTCCTACCATATGAATCTTGATCTCTAGCTTTCCCCAAGTTGCTTTCCACTCAAACCTTCTTTCCACCAGATCCAAATCCTATGAGAGAGAGTTGAGTGTTGGGGAGACTATCATTTGAAGCACAAGAGCAAGGAGTTCATTACCTACACACCATTTGTTACTTCTTGGAGAGTGGTGTCTCCTAGATTGGCTAGGTGTTACTTGGGAGCCTCCGACAAGATTGTGGAGTTGAACCAAGGAGTTTGTAAGGGCAAGGAGATCGCCTACTTCGTGAAGATCTACCGCTAGTGAGGCAAGTCCTTCGTGGGCGATGGCCATGGTGGGATAGACAAGGTTGCTTCTTCGTGGACCCTTCGTGGGTGGTTGCTTCTTCGTGGACCCTTCGTGGGTGGAGCCCTCCGTGGACTCGCGCAACCATTACCCTTCGTGGGTGGAGCCCTCCGTGGACTCGCGCAACCGTTACCCTTCGTGGGTTGAAGTCTCCATCAACGTGGATGTAGGATAGCACCACCTATCCGAACCACGGGAAAAACATCCGTGTCTCCAATTGCGTTTGAATTCTCCAAACCCTTCCCCTTACATTCTTGCAAGTTGCATGCTTTACATTCCGCTGCTCATATACTCTTTGCATGCTTGCTTGATATGTATTGTGTATGTTGAAATTGTGCCTAAAACTCCACTCAAACCAAAAAGGCCTAAAAATTGCAACTTTAGCACTAAGTGTCTAATCACCCCCCCTCTAGACACATCTACTTCTAGATCCTACAAGTGGTATCAGAGCTTTGGTCTCCATTGCCTTGGTTTAATCACCATTGGAGGAAGATGGATGTGTCTACCTTAGGGAGTCTTAGACATAGAGTGCCTATTCTTGATGGAGAGTATTTTCATGAGTGGAAAAATGAGATGCTTGTAATTTTCAATCAATATCATTTGAACAAGTATATTGCTAGCCCTTGTGCACCTCATATTGATCCTTTGCATCCTACCCTAGATGAAGATATTGACATGATTCGCAATCTTAGAACTATTGAGCTCATCATTAGAGGATTGCCCAAAAATTTGATTGCTAGTTTGCCTACTCTTAATTGTGCCTATACTATATGGAAATTTCTTGAGGAACGATTTCCCGATCATTCCTTGAAAACTTTGGATGAAATTCTCCATAAATCTATTGCCTTGAGTAAGATGAACTCTAGTGATCCTAGTTTTGGTAATTGTCTATTTGAACTTACCAATCTTAAGCATGCTAAAGGAGATGTTGGAATCATTAGTGATATCATATTCGAAGCTATAAGAATTCATAAAGTGACCACTTTGATGATCATTTATCTAATGAATTACCCTCTCTAGGAAATGATGAGTCACAAGATCATGATGAACATGGATACTATGATGATGATGATGATAGTGACTTCGATCTTGATGATGCAATGAGACATTTTGGTCTTATGGCAAATCTTCGGGGATATGAATCAGGAGGAAAGGAATGGGTTCTTGATAGTGGATGTACTGATCATATGACCGGAGATGAAGAGATGTTTCGTGAGCTTGCTGAAAATGACGGCCCTCAAAATATGTCACCTTTGGTGATAATTCAAAGGGTAAAGTGGTTGGCCTTGGTAAGGTGGCCATCTCACATGATAGTTCCATTCAAAATGTCATGCTCGTTGAATCTCTCGGCTACAACTTACTTTCAGTATCTAGACTTGCTGATTTCAGTTTGAATGTCCTATTTACTGAGGTAGATTGCCAAGTATTTCGTCGAGACAATCATAAAATGGTCTTTACGGGTATGCGTAAAGGTGATCTTTACATTGTCGATTTCTCTAAAAAGGCACAACCTAAAACTTGCTTTGTTGCTAAATCCTCAAAAGGTTGGTTGTGGCATAGACGACTAGGTCACGTTGGCATGAGAAACCTTGTCAAGCTTATTAAAGGAAATCATATCCTTGGAGTTAACGATGTCATATTTGATAAGGATAGACTTTGCAGTGCTTGTCAAGTAGGTAAACAAGTTGGAGGAAGGCATCCCGTGAAGAACATCATGACCACAAGAAGGCCACTCGAGCTACTTCATATGGATCTTTTGGTCTAGTTATAGTTGATGATTTTTCAAGATTTACATGGGTGTTCTTTCTTAATGACAAGTTGCAGGTCCAGAAGATCTTCAGAAACTTCGCTTGGAAGGCCCAAAATCAGTTTGACGTGAAGATCAAGAAGGTTCAGAGTGACAACGGAATGGAGTTCAAGAACGCAAATGTGGACACCCTTCTTGACGAAGAAGGGATTTCACACGAGTTCTCGGCTACGTACACACCTCAACAAAATGGAGTTGTTGAGAGGAAGAACCGGACGCTCATCGAAATGGCAAGAGCAATGCTTGATGAATACAAGACGCCGAAGCACTTTTGGGCAGAAGCGGTCGAGACAGCTTGTCATGCAACAAATCGCTTATATCTTCACAAGCTACTCGGCAAGACGGCATACGAGCTTCTCACCGGTAACAAACCCCAAGTTGGATACTTTCGAGTATTCGGCTCAAAGTGCTACATTCTTGATAAGCATCGTCGTTCAAAGTTTGCTCCTAAATCTCATGAAGGTTTTCTACTTGGTTATGGCTCAAACTCTCACACTTACCGTGTCTACAACAATTTCACCCGAAAGGTTGAAGAGACGGTAGATGTGAAGTTTGATGAATCTAATGGCTCGCAAGTAGAGCAATTGCCAATTGATGTAGGAGACAAAGACCCTTCAGAAGCAATCCAAGACTTGTCCATTGGCAAAATTCGTCCAACGGAGGTGAAGGAGAGTACTTCATCCGTCCAAGTGGAAGCTTCTACTTCACGACAAGGTGAACCAAGAATCGACACGGAAGCATCCACAAGTGGGACACACCAAGATGAAGAAGACAAGGAAATGCATCAAGACGAACATCAACAACCTCTTTCTCCACCACGACAAGAGAACGACGACGTCAACAATGAAGAAGGCCAAGAAGAAGAACAAGATGAAGAAGATGTTCAACGAAGACCCAAGCAAAAGCTCTCACGAGTTCGAGCAAGAATTGCCAAAGATCATCCCGTCGAGCAAATCCTCAATGATATACAAACCGGGAGAATCACTCGCTCAAAAACTCGTTTAGCTAACTTTTGTGAAAACTATTCATTCATCTCTAGCATTGAACCTATGAAGGTTGAAGAAGCATTGGAAGATCCGGATTGGATAAACGCTATGCATGAAGAGCTACACAATTTTGAGAGAAACCAAGTTTGGACATTGGTTGAGAAGCCCGACAACAACCACAACATCATTGGTACCAAATGGGTGTTTCGCAACAAGCAAGATGAAGATGGACAAGTGGTTCGCAACAAAGCACGTCTCGTCGCCCAAGGGTACACACAAGTCGAAGGTATGGACTATGGTGAGACATATGCTCCCGTTGCTAGACTTGAGTCCATTCGCATCTTACTTGCCTATGCTAATCACCATAATATCACCTTGTACCAAATGGACATCAAAAGTGCTTTTCTAAATGGTGAAATAGAGGAGGAAGTTTATGTCAAACAACCTCCCGGCTTTATCAATCCTAAGAAACCAAATCATGTTTACAAACTTCACAAAGCTCTTTATGGTCTTAAACAAGCTCCTAGAGCATGGTATAAATGCTTGACCAAGTTCCTTATTACAAGTGGTTTTGAAATTGGTAAAATTGATTCTACTCTTTTTACTAAAAGGGTTAATGGAGAACTATTTGTATGCCAAATTTATGTTGATGATATCATATTTGGTTCAACTAACCCTCTCTTTAGTGAAAAGTTTGGAAAGCTAATGTCAGAGAAGTTTGAGATGTCTATGATGAGTGAACTCAAATTCTTTCTCGGTTTGCAAATCAAGCAAACTAAGGAAGGTACATTTGTCTCTCAAACAAAGTACACCAAGGACTTATTCAAGAAGTTCAATATGCAAGAATGCAAAGGTATGTCTACACCCATGCCTACTAGTGGACATAATGATTTGACCAAAGATGGTGAACCGGTTGATCAAAAGGTTTATCGCTCTATGATTGGTTCATTGTTATACCTATGTGCTTCACGTCCCGATATTATGCTAAGTGTGTGCATGTGTGCACGATATCAAGCTGCTCCTAAAGAATGTCATCTTAAGGCTGTGAAAAGGATAGTGAGATATTTAATCCATACACCAAATTTTGGCATTTGGTATCCTAAGAGGTCTTCTTTTGATCTTGTTGGCTATTCCGACTCGGATTATGCCGGAGACAAGGTTGATAGAAAGTCCACTTCGGGTACTTGTCAATTTCTTGGTAGATCTCTTGTGTCTTGGTCTTCCAAGAAACAAAACTCGGTATCCTTATCCACCGCCGAAGCGGAATACATTGCCGCTGGTTCATGTTGTGCTCAATTACTTTGGATGACCCAAACTCTTAAAGATTATGGGATTTATGTGAAACATGTTCCACTACTTTGTGACAATGAAAGTGCTATCAAAATTGGTCATAATCCTGTACAACATTCTCGAACTAAGCATATTGAAGTTCGTCATCATTTCATTCGAGATCATGTTGCTAAGGGTGACATTGATCTTAAGCATGTTCGCACCGATAAGCAATTAGCGGATATATTTACTAAACCTCTTGATGAGAAAGTGTTTTGCAGGTTGAGAGGAGAATTGAACATCATTGATGCTTCTAACTTGGAGTAGAAACTCCATTGGATACATGCAAGACATGAGCTTATGACTAATCCATGATATATCTCTTATGATAACTATCTTATGTCTTGGATATATTTGCACCTTGCATGTTGTCTAACCCATGTAGGTGCTTGGTTGAATCTAATTCCATGAGATTGTGACTCACTCACATCTTGAGCAATCTCTACATCACCAAGTCTCTACACAATGGCGGTTGAAGACAAGGAAGCACAAAACCATTCAAACATATCCTTTGACAAATTCTATGTTGAGCTTCATGATTGTCATTTTTGGATACACAAGTGCTCTTCCTTGCAAGAACTAACCCATGTAGGTAGATGAACTCAAACTCCAAGTGGTACTCTCAACTCTTGATGAGCTACATCAACCTTGAGCACCCACACAAGTTCAACTACATGAGCAAGAACCACACCACCACCCAAGGTATGTTATTCCATCTTAGAGAAGCTTTACTCCAAGACATGAGTCAAAGCAACTCAACAAGATGTGAATACATCAAGATGCTTAAACGAAAAATGGTAACCCCATTTTGAGCTTAAACGATGAGTATGACCTATGATCAAGTGTTCTCACTTGACTCCTAAGTCAATATACTCTAACATAGGTGACTATGTCACCGCCCAACTCTAGATGAAGTTCTCTTGTGTTCTTTTTGTGTGTATCTCATGCATGTTTAGTTTCTTTCTCTTTTTCAAAAACAAAAAAACTCCATCTAGATTTTTCAGTTTCTTCTCTTTTCTTTCTGTTTATGTTCTGCATTTTCTGCATTTAATTCCTTGCAAATCCTTCAGGTAATTCATTGCAAATCTTTGTGAGATCCTACATGTCTAGTGAGCTGAGGTGACAAGTGTTTTTCTCTGTGTGAACTCGGTTTCACCGACTTGTAATTTTCGGTCCAACCGAATCTTTTCGGTGCCACCGAAACATACCACTCGGTGCCACCGACTTCGCAACAGGAAAAACAGTTTGCCACTTGTTCTATATTTCTTCTGATCCAGCTCTACTCAATGAATCTTGTCCTCTACAAGCATCACAGTTTTATCCATTGCTTTGTGCTGAGTCTCAAGGACCAAACCTATACGACGGATTCCAGAAAGCCCTTCTTGGAAATTGATGTCAAAGGGGGAGAGAGAGATCACATCAAAGCTTGTAGGAGAGAGAGATCACATCAAGGGAGAGAAAAAGTCTCAAGGACCAAACCTACAAGAGAGAAAGTATTAAGGGGGAGAGAGAGACTTCCAGGGGGAGAGAATACTCAAGGATCCCAGATGTCCCAGATGCTTGATGCTTGATGTTCAAGAGGAGAGATGTCACATGTCTTTTTAGGGGGAAAGACATGTTCATTTGTATCTTTCAGCTCTGATTTGCTGTTCCTTATCTTCTCCCAATATCCCATGTAAGATTCTGGGGGAGCAAGACACCTAAGGGAAAGAAATCAGTCAAATTCATTGCATATCTTTATTCTTGGGGACATGTTGAATCCAATGTGGTACCTTGTACTCACTCTCTACATGTCATCCCAGTCTTGGTATTCTTGTGGTTTCTTTTGTTTGCTCTGGCTAGTGGATGTACCTGTGTTATCTAACTTTGTTTGTGCAGGTTCATTCCATCCTAAGCCAACTCAAGACCACAAGGTAAGTATATGCATCAAAATCATGAGTATGAGGAGTTCTTGCTTATGTACATACTGTTTGCAAGAAGGACTCATGAGCATGAAGGTATTTTCCTTGATAATCTTTTGCTCTGATGCATATGGCCAAGATACATGTAACACATTGCCTACTCTGTCATGGTTATGCTCTCACATGCCTCTATATTTCATATTTACATGAGTGCATACATGTAGGGGGAGCCTATGCTTGTTACATGTCCTTCCAAAGCTTTACTTGCTGTTCTTTATATCTTTATCTAAAGCTTTGATGTATGTTGCCATCAATTACCAAAAAGGGGGAGATTGAAAGCACAAGTGCTCCCTAGGTGGTTTTGATAATTGATGACAACATATCTCTTGTTGGACTAACATTTCTATCTAGCATGTTTCAGATAAGTTCAACAATGGAGTGGCATGGACTAAAGGTTGTGGGAACTCCTTCAAGATGCTAAGGACAAAGGATTGGCTAAAGCTTCAAGCTCAAGACTCTTCATTTTACATTTTAGTGATCCAAGATCACATTGAGTCCATAGGAAAAGCCAATACTATCAAGGAGGGATGAGGTGTTGCTTAATGAGCCTCTTGCTTCATGTGCTTAATGATATGCTCCAAAATCCTCAGCTACTTTCCCACTTCCACATATGACCTAAACCCAAAGCCAAACTCGGACCTACCGATTATTCCTATCCGGCGCCACCGAGTTTCACCTGTCATAGCCACTGCCAGAAACCCTAATCAGTTCGGTCTCACCGATGGGATCTCGGTCTCACCGAGATGGGCTTGCAAACTCTCTGTTACCTATTGCAATATTTTCGGTCCCACCGAGATATGCAATCGGCCCCACCGAGTTTGCTTGGCCAACTCTCTGTTTCACTTATTACCCAAATCGGTCCCACCGAGTTTGAGTAATCGGTCAAACCGAGTTTTGGATTTACCCTAACCCTAGCACATCGGTCCCACCGAGTTGATCCAGTCGGTCCCACCGAAAATCTCTAACGGTCACTAGGTTTCCTATTTCGGTCTGACCGAGTTTGTTGATTCGGTCCCACCGAGATTGGTAAATCGTGTGTAACGGTTGGATTTTGTGTGGAGGCTATATATACCCCTCCACCTCCTCTTCATTCGTAGAGAGAGCCATCAGACTAAGCCTACACTTCCAGCATCCTATTTCTGAGAGAGAACTACCTACTCATGTGTTGAGGCCAAGATATTCCATTCCTACCATATGAATCTTGATCTCTAGCTTTCCCCAAGTTGCTTTCCACTCAAACCTTCTTTCCACCAGATCCAAATCCTATGAGAGAGAGTTGAGTGTTGGGGAGACTATCATTTGAAGCACAAGAGCAAGGAGTTCATTACCTACACACCATTTGTTACTTCTTGGAGAGTGGTGTCTCCTAGATTGGCTAGGTGTTACTTGGGAGCCTCCGACAAGATTGTGGAGTTGAACCAAGGAGTTTGTAAGGGCAAGGAGATCGCCTACTTCGTGAAGATCTACCGCTAGTGAGGCAAGTCCTTCGTGGGCGATGGCCATGGTGGGATAGACAAGGTTGCTTCTTCGTGGACCCTTCGTGGGTGGTTGCTTCTTCGTGGACCCTTCGTGGGTGGAGCCCTCCGTGGACTCGCGCAACCATTACCCTTCGTGGGTGGAGCCCTCCGTGGACTCGCGCAACCGTTACCCTTCGTGGGTTGAAGTCTCCATCAACGTGGATGTAGGATAGCACCACCTATCCGAACCATGGGAAAAACATCCGTGTCTCCAATTGCGTTTGAATTCTCCAAACCCTTCCCCTTACATTCTTGGAAGTTGCATGCTTTACATTCCGCTGCTCATATACTCTTTGCATGCTTGCTTGATATGTATTGTGTATGTTGAAATTGTGCCTAAAACTCCACTCAAACCAAAAAGGCCTAAAAATTGCAACTTTAGCACTAAGTGTCTAATCACCCCCCCTCTAGACACATCTACTTCTAGATCCTACAACGTTGCAGCCCGAAAACGGGTCAGCACATGGAATATGCTAGCAAGGTAACACATAGAGAGTAATGGAATGAAACAACTATACTATATCCATATTTGGCTGGTGGAAAGCTCTATGGTTACAGTTTTGCGTAAAGCCAATTTTTCCCTACTTCAAAATAAAATTTTAATTACTATCAAGGTGGTTGTTAAACATTGAGAATGGTTGAAAGCATTCTCAATCCCAATTAAGCATCATCATTAAACATAACCCAACAAAATTAATTTAGAGTAACATGTTGAGATTCACATGATAATCCAAGTACTAGATACTCAAGATGTCCATAACCGGGGACACGGCTAACCATGATTAGTTTGTTACACTCTGCAGAGGTTTGCGCACTTTTCCCCACAAGACTCGATTGCCTCCGTTTGTTTTCTCGCACTACATGGTGTTTGAGAAGACGGATGACCGAGACATAGTGTTTGAGAAGCGCTAGCACCTTACGATCGGGTAGACCGTACCACCTACATTCCCTACATCTGCTAGTCTACCACTGTAAGAGTTCGCACAACTTAGTCAACTATGCTAGAGCCCATAATAGCTTGTGGCTGCACACGGAAGTTTCTAGTATGAATAGTCTCATGATCCCTTTGAGCCTGGGTGGCGGTCCAAAAGAAAACAGGCAAGTCCTGGAATACCCAGGTGCCTCAATCCACCCGGATGTGTGTTTAAGTTGCCACCTTAGATAAACCATTAATTATCAATCTCACATCTGTCATGGGTATCACTCACCCAATGCACGTCTACTAGCATAGCATGGCATAATAAGCAAACGTAGAAGTAACTCCCAAAGGTTTGATAATAAACAGGTAATAGGTACTACCTCATCTACTTCCCATCCCAGAATTTAATTAGATCCTAATCATGCAATGTGTGAGGATTGATCTAATGCAATAAAACTGGGTAGTAGAAAAGGTATGATCAAAGTGTTACTTGCCTTGCTGATGATCCGGTAAACCTAACGATTCAAAGTAACAGGCGGCGCACTCCGGATACTCTATCGCAGACAAACAAACAAGCATACAATAAGTACTCATCTAATGCATAAGTAAAACTCAAATAAGAGATCTAACCAGAAGGTTCAGCTTAAGAACTCCGGTTGGCAAAAAGAATCAAATCGAACGAAGCAACGAAAGTCAAACGGCGAAAGAAAACAACTTCGTTCTAGTAATCTGGATCTAGGGCAAGTTTTACAGTAGCAAAATCTTGTTTAAGTTGGTTAAATGGATAGAGGGTTTCGAGACGAAACTCTAGGCGCTTGAATCGCCTGATTCCGATAAACGAGCGAAAAGTTATACTAAAACGAAAATCGGATCAGGAATCGCGATCAGAAAAATCGCGGATTTAATCCGAGAAAAAAAACGACGAACGGATTAACGAACAAACGTTCGTTATCCAGATCTAAACGATGAACGTGCTCGTTTAAACGAACAAACGAGCGAACACTTGCTACTTAACCTAAACCGAAAAAAACTGACGGAAAACCAGTCGGTTTTCTAAAAAAATGGGCGGCGCGGATTACGAGGCGGCGGCGAACCTCGGCGGCACGGCGGGGCGGCGGCTCCGGCGGGCGGCAGCGGCGGGCGCGGGCGGCTGGGGCGGCTCAGGGCTGGGGCTAGGGTTCCTCCCTGGGGGGCTGGGCCGGCTTTTAAAGCCTACCGGGCCAGAGTCCTATCCGGACATCGCCCGGTTAGGTCGGTTCCCTTTTTTTTTTCAAAAAATATTCCGCTCGGAAGAAAAATAAAAAGAAATACTAAACGGACTCCAAAAATCCCGAAATAAATTTTTCCGGACTTCTAAAATCAAGCCCGACAAAGTGAACATTTGTTTGGGCCCTAAATGCAATTTTGAAAAACGCACATTTTTCCTAAATTCAAATAAAACACCAAAAAACTCCAAAATAAAATCTTATTTGATTTTATTATTAAATCCTCAATATTTCTTTATTTTGGGAAAGTCATTTTATTCCCTCTCTCATATTTTTGTAATAGAAATAATTGATGATAAAATAAATAAAATCAAATGATCCTATTCTCAAAATTTGAGAAAACTCAAATATGAAAATAACGAAATCCCCAACTCTCTCTGTGGGTCATTGAGTTGCGTAGAATTTTCTAGGATCAACCAAAATGCAAAAATAAAATATGCTATGCAATGATGATCTAATGTATAACATTCCAAATTGAAAATTTGGGATGTTACAAACCTACCCCCCTTAAGATGAATCTCGCCCTCGAGATTCGGGTTGGCTAGAAAATAGGTGAGGGTGGTCTTTGAGCAAATCTTCCTCTCGCTCCCAGGTGGCTTCATGCTTCATGTGGTTTCTCCACTGAACTTTGCAAAACTTGATAACCTTGCTGCGAGTAACTCGGCTGGCAAACTCGAGGATCTTAAGTGGTTTCTCCTCGTAGGTCAAATCGTTATCCAACTGAATAGTTTCCAAAGGCACTGTATCTCTCAACGATACGTCAGCCATCTCCGTGTGACACTTCTTTAACTGAGAAACGTGGAACACATCATGAACTCCTGACAATTCTTCGGGCAATTCCAACTTGTAGGCCACTTCTCCCATACGTTCCAATACTCGATATGGTCCTACAAATCGTGGTGCTAACTTCCCTTTAACTCCAAAACGCTTTGTTCCCCGAAGTGGAGATACTCGAAGATAAGCTCTATCTCCGACTTCGTAAACTGTCTCCTTGCATTTAGAATCCACATAACTCTTCTGTCTGGACTGGGCTACCTTGAGCCTATCGCGAATCAATTTCACCTTCTGTTCAGACTCTTTAATCAAGTCGGGTCCAAACAACTGGCGGTCTCCAACTTCGTCCCACGACAGCGGTGTCCTGCACCTCCTTCAGTACAAAGCTTCGAAAGGGGCCATCTTTAGACTGGTTTGATAATTGTTGTTGTAAGAGAACTCTGCATATGGCAAATTATCATCCCAACTAGATCCATAATCTAGTGCACAAGCTCTCAGCATATCCTCCAAAATCTGATTGACTCTCTCGGTCTGCCATCTGTCTGTGGATGAAAAGCTGTACTGAATTCTAGCCTGGTACCCAAAGTTTCATGCAACTGCTTCGAGAACTTTGAGGTAAACTGGGTTCCTCTATCTGATACGATACTCCTCGGAACTCCATGCAGACATACTATTCTGGTCATGTATATCTTTGCCAACTTAGCACTGGTGTAAGTGGTCTTTACTGGGATGAAATGAGCTACTTTCGTCAATCGATCAACTACAACCCAAATTGAGTCATAGCCTGAACGAGTCCTGGGCAATCCCATGATAAAATCCATGCCTAACTTATCCCACTTCCATTCGGGTATCGGCAATGATTGTAACAATCCTGCTGGCTTCTGATGCTCTGCCTTTACTCTCTGGCATACATCACAAACTGCTACATACTCCGCAATATCCTTCTTCATTCCCGTCCACCAGAAAATATCCTTCAAATCCAAATACATCTTGGTATTTCCTGGGTGAATTGAATATGGTGAATTGTGTGCCTCTTGCAAAATCAACTTCCTGATCTCCGGGTTATTGGGCACGTAAACACGGTCTTCAAACCATAGGGTATCGTGCTCATCCTCACGAAATCCTTTAGCTTTTCCTTTGCTCAGTTTCTCCTTTATAGCGGCAATCTCTTTGTCAGTTCTCTGAGCTTCTCTGATTCTATCCATCAAAGTTGACTGAATCTCTAGTGCTGCTACATAGCCTCTCGGAACTATTTCCACACATAGTTCACGAAGATTTTCTGCTAACTCCTTGGGTATCCCTCCCATCATTAACGTATTGACATGGCTCTTACGGCTTAACGCGTCAGCTACTACATTAGCCTTTCCGGGGTGATAGTGCAATTTCATATCATAATCTCCAACTGTTGTTGGGGCTTCCCACTTGGTCACGATTTCAACTTTAGCGGGATCTACTGCTATACCTTCTCCGGATATAACGTGTCCGAGGAATCCTACTTCCTTCAACCAAAACTCACATTTGCTGAACTTGGCATATAATTGGTGTTCTCTGAGCTTTCCAAGTACCAAACGCAAATGCTCCTTATGCTCCTCTTCATTCTTAGAATATACCAGGATATCATCAATGAACACTACGACGAACTTATCCAAAAACTCCATAAACACTTTGTTCATCATGTTCATAAAATAGGCAGGCGCGTTAGTCAGACCAAATGACATAACGGTATACTCATACAGCCCATACCTGGTGGTAAAAGCTGTCTTCGGAATATCCTGTTCTCGAATCTTCAACTGGTGGTATCCTGATCGCAAATCGATCTTGGAAAATACTTTAGCTCCTTGCAATCGATCAAACAGATCGTTGATCATTGGTAGTGGGTACTTGTTCTTGATCGTTACCTCGTTCAATCCTCGATAATCAACAACCATCCTTAACGATCCATCCTTCTTCTCCACTAGAAGTACTGGCGATCCCCAAGGTGAAGAACTTGGGCGAATATATCCCTTATCCAGTAACTCCTTAATCTGCTTCTTAATTTCCACCAAATCTTTGCTGGCATCCTATATGGTCTCTTTGATATTGGCCCAGTGCCTGGCAGTAGCTCAATCAAAAACTCAATATCTCTATCTGGTGGCATGCCTGGCAACTCTTCTGGAAATACATCAGGGAAATCCCTTACCACTGGTACTTCCTCCTGCACAACTCCTGTTAGGCAATTTACTTGGGTCCTCTTTGGCACATGCCGGGATGCATACTTGATCCTTCTCCCTTCTGGTGTGGTAAGCAAAATTGACTTACTAGCACACTCAATATTCCCTTCATACTTTGATAACCAATCCATGCCTAATATCACATCCAATCCTTGAGATTCCAATACTACTAGGTCTGAGGGAAAAACATAGTTACCAATCCGTAATGGTAACCGATCACACCATAGACTAGCCACATACTCTGCTCCTGGCGAGGTTACTAACATGGGTGACCTAAGGGCTTGGATTGGTAGGTTACACTTATCCACAAATCCCCTTGAGATGTATGAATGTGATGCTCCAGTATCAAAAAGAACGAGTGCAGTAAATGACTTAACCAAAAACTTACCTATTACTGCATCGGGCTGAGCTTCAACCTTCTCCACGCTAACGTGGTTCACCTGTCCCCTGTTGAAAGGGTTCAGCTTCTTCCCAGAACTTCCATTGCCATTTTGGCCTTCAGGACATTCATTGGCATAATGTCCTGGCTTTGAACACTTATAGCAAGTGACTTGGCTCAAGTCCTTCTTGGCTGGGGTTGATGGGTTGGTGCGGTTCTGGCCGTTGCTTCCTCCATTGCCATTACCATTCTTAGTGCCATTGTGATTGTGCGAGCTACCTCCCCCATGGGTATGCTAAAAATGTCCTCCCGGTTTAGGGGTAAAACGTGGATTCTGCTGAGCTCCTGAATTGTACTTCCCTTGTCCATACTTCCTCTTGTGATTCTCAATTTGCTGCTGCTTCCCTTCAATCATAAGAGCACGATCTACCAACTCCTGGTAGTTGTTGAAGGTGGCTACCATCAACTGCATGCTCAACTCATCATTCAGTCCTTCCAGAAACTTCTCCTGCTTAGCTGCATCCATAGCAATGTCATCTGGGGCATAACGTGCTAGCTTACTAAACTCCTCCACATACTGGCCAACTGTCCGTCCTCCTTGGTGCAAGTTACGAAACTCACGCTTCTTCATGGCCATAGCTCCTGCTGAAACATGGGCAGTATGGAAAGCCTGCTGAAACTGGTCCCATGTGACAGTGTCGACTGGGAAGGTGGCTGTGAAATTCTCCCACCATGATGCTGCGGGTCCTTCTAACTGATGTGCGGCAAACTTCACCTTCTCCGCATCTGTGCATCCTGCTATGGTCAACTCCCTAGCTGTCTTGCGGAGCCAATCATCTGCTACTATCGGCTCGGTGCTACTAGAATACACCGGCGGATTCAACCGAAGAAAACGGGCTAAGTGGTCAACAGGTGGTGGTGGTGGGTTGTTGTTGTTCCCCTGATTCTAATTCTAGACTAGCAACTGCATCAATGTGTTCTGCTGCTGGATCAACTGGGTGAGCTCCGGTGGAAAGGCAAATCCGGGGTCACGTCTCGGAGGCATCTGAGGGTTTAGAAAAGATGAGATATAAGAATAGAAAGGGTCTAAAGAGAAAACACTACCCATATGCACATGAGGCAAAAGCAAAGAATTCACTTCAATCAATCAAACAAAGGCATACAATCGATCTAACTATCGCAAAAGTGCTCGGGCTACTATATTTACATGGTGGACTACTACTACTGATGAGGTGGTCTATTAGAAATATTCTACGGTCGTTGACTCCATAATATCTGCTCCTGCTTCATCAACATAGTCATCATCGCTACTATCTGCTTCCGAGTCAGTGCCGTCGATGATGATGTAGTCTTCCGGGCTAATCTCCTTGGGTTCTTTGTCTTCCTCTACTGGCGTCGGGCCTCCCATAAATATTCCAATCTTCTTTGTTAGGTCGGCATTCTTATCCACCAATACTTCGATTTCCTCTTCATAATCTTCACGTGTAGCCTTGAGTTCTTCCTCAAGTTCCTTGATTCTGGTCTTAGCCTTCTTCAGATCTATCATGTCAACGCACATCTGGTTCTCCTGTCGTCGAATGTGCTGGTTTAACTCTTGGATAAAAGCTGCAATTGATCTATCATTCCTGGTGCTGATCATCTCCCAGTGTTCATCTCAGCGCCAACAAATCTGGTAGATAGTATCCGTAAGATCCTTGCGGTAGACTTCTCCAATGCGTCCCATGGTGATGTGAGCTGCCATGCTCTTTCCTAGACTCCAAGTTGGTGCATCAAAAGAAAATTCTATGGGCTCAGTGACTGGCATGAACGGCCTTCCTGGAACTTGAACTTGAATCATCCAGCGCTCTTCTTCAGGTAAAGTGGCATTGTAGGTTCCCGTGAAGCTTGGTACTCCTATGTTCAGGTATTTAGTGACTTCCTTCAAGTGGCGTCCAAAGGGTGCATCTTCACCCGGTTGCGTGAACTTGTTCCTTGCATTCGTCATCCTAAAGAATAGAAAAGATGAGAGGTCAGAAGAGAAGAGAGTGAGTAGTGATCTAGGTCTTTAGCTTAGTGGTCGTGTCCTACAGTCAGCGTGTGCTCTGATACCATCTCTGTAGCGACCAGACCTCAAACAGTCTGATCTCTGTGCTCCGGTGTCATCCCTCGATCAGTAATGCTGACACCACACAGTACTCGGAGGATTTATAGCAGAGTAGCAGTCACACACTTATTACATCAGGTGTCTCAAGAGAGAACTTATTACAATAAATATGGCTTAAGGCCATCTAATAACGATAACAACGGAAGGCTTGGAAGATAAGTGAGTCCATCAACTCCAACGGCATCACTGAGTATAGAACCACGACCTAAAAACTCCTAAATCATCGTCTGAAAAGTCTGCAACATTAACGTTGCAGCCCGAAAATGGGTCAGCACATGGAATATGCTGGCAAGGTAACACATAGAGAGTAATGGAATGAAATAGCTATACTATAGGCATATTTGACTGGTGGAAAGCTCTATGGTTACAGTTTTGCGTAAAGCCAATTTTTCCCTACTTCAAAGGAATAAAATTTTAATTACTATCAAGGTGGTTGTTAAACATTGAGAATGGTTGACAGCATTCTCAATCCCAATTAAGCATCATCATTAAACATAACCCAACAAAATTAATTTAGAGTAACATGTTGAGATTCACATGATAATCCAAGTACTAGATACTCAAGATGTCCATAACCGGGGACATGGCTAACCATGATTAGTTTGTTACACTCTGCAGAGGTTTGCACACTTTTCCCCACAAGACTCGACTGCCTCCGTTTGTTTTCTCGCACTACATGGTGTTTGAGAAGACGGATGACCGAGACATAGTCTTTGAGAAGCGCTAGCACCTTACGATCGGGTAGACCGTACCACCTACATCCCCTACATCTGCTAGTCTACCACTATAAGAGTTTGCACAACTTAGTCAACTATGCTAGAGCCCATAATAGCTTGTGGCTGCACACGGAAGTTTCTAGTATGAATAGTCTCATGATCCCTTTGAGCCTGGGTGGCGGTCCAAAAGAAAACAGGCAAGTCCTCGAATACCCAGGTGCCTCAATCCACCCAGATGTGTGTTTAAGTTGCCACCTTAGATAAACCATTAATTATCAATCTCACATCTGTCATGGATATCACTCACCCAATCCACGTCTACTAGCATAGCATGGCATAATAAGCAAACGTAGAAGTAACTCCCAAAGGTTTGATAATAAACAGGTAATAGGTACTATCTCATCTACTTCCCATCCCACAATTTAATTAGATCCTAATCATGCAATGTGTGAGGATTGATCTAATGCAATAAAACTGGGTAGTAGAAAAGGTATGATCAAAGTGTTACTTGCCTTGCTGATGATCCGGGAAACCTAACGATTCGAAGTAACAGGCGGCGCACTCCGGATACTCTATCGCAGACAAACAAACAAGCATACAATAAGTACTCATCTAATGCACAGGTAAAACTCAAATAAGAGATCTAACCAGAAGGTTCAACTTAAGAACTCCGGTTGGCAAAAAGAATCAAATCGAACGAAGCGACGAAAGTCAAACGGCGAAAGAAAACAACTTCGTTCTAGTAATCTGGATCTAGCGCAAGTTTTACAGTAGAAAAATCTTATTTAAGTTGGTTAAACGGATAGAGGGTTTCAAGACGAAACTCTAGGCGCTTGAATCGCCTGATTCCGATAAACGAGCGAAAAGTTATACTAAAACGAAAATCGGATCAGGAATCGCGATCAGAAAAATCACGGATTTAATCCGAGAAAAAGAAAACGACTAACGGATTAACGAACGAACGTTCGTTATCTAGATCTAAACGATGAACGTGTTCGTTTAAACGAACAAACGAGCGAACGCTCGCTATTTAACCTAAACCGAAAAAAACCGACAGAAAACCAATCGGTTTTCTAAAAAATATGGGCGGCGCGGATTACGAGGCGGCGGCGAACCTCGGCGGCGCGGTAGCGGCGCGGGCGGCGTGGCGCGAGCGGCGGCGGCAGGCGCGGGCGACTGGGGCGGCTCGGGGCTGGGGCTAGGGTTCCTCCTCGGCGGGCTGGGCCGGCTTTTAAAGCCTGCCGGGCCAGAGTCCTATCCGGACACGGCCCGGTTAGGTCGGTTCCCTTTTTTTAAAAAAATGTTCTGCTCAGAAGAAAAATAAAAAGAAATACTAAACGGACTCCAAAAATCCCGAAATAAATTTTCCCAGGCTTCTAAAATCAAGCCCGACAAAGTGAACATTTATTTGGGCCCTAAATGCAATTTTGGAAAACGCACATTTTTCCTAAATTCAAATAAAACACCGAAAAACTCCAAAATAAAATCTTATTTTATTTTATTTTTAAATCCTCAATATTTCTTTATTTTGGGAAAGTCATTTTATTCCCTCTCTCATATTTTTGTAATAGAAATAATTGATGATAAAATAAATAAAATCAAATGATCCTATTCTCAAAATTTGAGAAAACTCAAATATGAAAATAACGAAATCCCCAACTCTCTCCATGGGTCATTGAGTTGCGTAGAATTTTCTAGGATCAACCAAAATGCAAAAATAAAATATGCTATGCAATAATGATCTAATGTATAACATTCCAAATTGAAAAGTTGGGATGTTACAGAGTAAATATGTCCTTATTAGTTCTAACCTAGCGAGCCTCCCCATGTACATAATGGGGTTGTATATCCTACCGGAGGGCATCCATAGCTCCTTCAATAAGGACCTTGCTAGGTTCTTCTGGCAGGTAACGAACGTCTGCCAGAACTATCATATGGTCAAATGGGCGGACATATGTTTGCCCAAGGATTGAGGGCACTTGGTATTATGGCCTCCCGGCCCATGAACTCCGCCCTCATGATGCGCTGGGTGTGGTGGATCCTGGGAGGGAGGCCTATGGTTGCAACTGCTCCAGGCAAAATACCTAACGGGTGAGTGATGTCTACTACGCAACTTTATTCTTGTAGACACGTGTTGGGCCTCCAAGTGCAGAGTTTTGTAGGACAATAGCAATTTTCCCTCAAGTGGATGACCTAAGGTTTATCAATCCGTGAGAGGTGTAGGATGAAGATGGTATCTCTCAAACGACCCTGCAACCAAATATAAGCAATCTCTTGTGTCCCCAACACACCCAATACAATGGCAAATTGTATAGGTGCACTAGTTCGGCGAAGAGATGCTGATAAAAGTGTAATATTGATGGTAGAAATATTTTTTTATAATCTGAATAAATAAAAACAGCAAGTTAGCAAATAGTAAACGGGCACAAAAAGGTATTGCAATGCTTAAAAACAAGGCCTAGGTTCCGTACTTTCGCTAGTGCAATCTCTCAACAATGCTAACATAGTTGGATCATATGATTATCCCTCAAAGTACAATAAATAATCACTCTTGAGTTCCTATTAGTGGAGAACAAAAGGTAGGAATTGTTTGTAGGGTGCGAAGCCACCTCAAAGCTATTCTTTCCGATCGATCTATTCAAGAGTTCGTACTAAAATAACACAAAGCTATTGTTTCCGTTCGATCTATCCTAGAGTTTGTACTAGAATAACACCAAAGCATATTCATATTCATAATACTCAATCCACACAAAGAACTTCAAAGAGTTCCCAAGATTTCTACCGGAGAAACAAACACAAGAACGTGCATCAACCCCTATGCATAGATTATCCCAATGTCACTGCGGGAATCCGCAAGTTGAGTGCCAAATCATATATCAAGTGAATCAATACGATACCCCATTGTCACCATGAGTATTCAATTGCAAGACATATATCAAGTGTTCTCAAATCCATAAAATTATTCAATCCGATAACAATAAAATCTCAAAGGGAAAAACTCAATTCATCACAACAAGATAGAGAGGGGAAAACACCATATGATTCGAATATATTAACAAAGCCCGCGATACATCAAGATCATGACATCTCAAGAACACGAGAGAGAGAGAGAGATTAAACATATAGCTACTGGTACAAACCCTCAGCCCCGAGGGTGGACTACTCCCTCCTCATCGCGGTGGCCGCCGGGATGATGAAGATGGCCACCGGAGATGATTCCCTCCCTCCAGCAGGGTGCCCGAACGGGTCTAGATTGGTTTTCGGTGGCTACGGAGCCCTGCGGTGGTGGAACTTCTGATCTAGGTTAACCCCCAAGGGTTTTGGAATATTTGAGAATTTATAGTGCAAATAGGGGGTACGGGAGGCCACCGAGGTGGGCACAACCCACCTGGGCGCGGCAGGGGGCCCTAGCGCGTCCTGGTGGGTTGTGCCCCCCTTGAGGCACCTCCCCCCAAGTGTAGCTCTGGCCCATTGGGTTCCTTCTGGCCCATAAAAATCCACAAACTTTTCGCGGTGTTTGGACTCCGTTTAATATTGATTTTCTACGATGTAATAAACAAGCAAAAAACAGCAACTGGCACTAGACACTGGGTCAATAGGTTAGTCCCAAAAAATGATATAAGTTGCTATAAAATGATTATAAAATAACAACATGAATACTTCATCAATTATAGATACGTTGGAGATGTATCAGAATCCCCAAGGTTAATTCCCACTCGTCCTCGAGTAGGTAAATGATAAAACAAATAATTTATGAAGTGTGAATGCTAGCAAAGTGCATAAGTTTGATCAATGATAATTTCAATCACTTCTCCTAGCATCACAATAGCAATTCTTTCTCATAAATTTTCTCATGTTATAGTGGCAACCAATTCACATGCAAGGTTCAAACCATGAATTCTCTTGAAACTCAACAACCTATGTTCTTAGTCACCAAGCATTTACAATTCAACTTATTCAACGGAGTTTAAGTAAGAGCTCCACATACTCAACCATCATATAGTCTTCTATGATTGCTAACACTCACCTTGTGCACATGAGCAAAACATTTCAACCGGACACATAGAAAGATAGGGGCTTATTGTTTTGCCTCCCAACATATATTCACCTCAAGGGTGATGTCAACAATAATAACTCATGCTACCCATATTCAACTGGACATATGTGCCTAGATCTTTCCTCGCCACATGATGCTTGCCAAAAGAGAAAAAAAGGAATAGAGAGAAAAACTTTGACTCTTTGCATAAAAGCAAATACATAAAAGTAAAAGATAGGCCCTTCGCAGAGGGAAGCAGAAGTTGCCATGTGCTTATTTGTTTGTATGCTCACCCCCTTAGTGCAAAATAACGTCACGTTGCATTGCCCCTTATGATAGCAACCTTTATTATGCAGTCCGTCGCTTTTATTACTTTGCCATCACAAGTTCGTACAATGCTCAATTTTCTCTTACACTAAATTATCTCACACTTTTAGAAGCACTTTTTATTGCCTTATTGCACCGATGATAACTTACTTGAATGATCTTGCTCAATCCTTAGGTAGGTATGGTGGAATCTTGAAAATAAGATTTGGGTTTAAGGGTTTTTGGATGCACAAGTAGTATCTCTACTCAGTGCGGAATTTTTTGGCTAGCAAAGATGGGGGGCAAGCACCACATGTTGAAGGATCTATGACAATATAACTTCTATGTGAATATGAACAAACATAAACCATTACATTGTCTTCCTTGTCCAATGTCAACAATTTTGGCATATAATATTTTGATGGGGGCTCACAATCACAAAATATTTCCATGATAGTGTATTTGCATGTGAAAGTTCTCTTCCTTATACTAATTATTCATGAATTGCTTGTATGACCAATATTGTGATTGTCAAGCCTCAAAAGATTTCACTTTCTAAACCCAATGTGAATCTACCACTAGGCATGATATGATTTCAACTTCATGACATTCAATCTATTCAACAATTTACTCATAGGATATAATTGAAGCACAAGAGTAAATGACATTGAAAAGAGCTTCGTTGACGGAATGTGAATGCCGCTCACTTAGCCTCCTTGGCTACTATTTGAGGACTCTATTTTATTTAAAAACTTTCAGATCTAAGTATTTTATTAAAAAACAAGCAAAACAAAATAAAATGACATTCTAAGAATAGCACAACTCATGTGAAGAAGCAAAAACTTAGGCTCAACCAATACTAACCGATAATTGTTGAAGAAGAAAGGTGGGATGCCTACCGGGGCATCCCCAAGCTTAGATGCTTGAGACTTCTTGAAATATAAACTTGGGGTACCTCGGGCATCCCCAAGCTTGAGCTTTTGTGTCTTCTTAATTCCTCTCATATCGATATCTCACCCAAAACTTGAAAACTTCAATCACACAAAACTTAACGAAACTTTGTGAGATAGGTTAGTATGATAAAGAGCAAACCATTCCACTTTTGGTACTGCCAAAGACAAGATTCAGCCTACTGTATCATATCATTTCTACAATTTATATTTAGCAATATAAGCCATAGAAACTAGAAAACAAGCAAACTATGCATTGAAAACAGAATCTGTCAAAAACAGAACAGTCTGTAGTAATTTGTACTCCAACCATACTTTTGCTAATCCAAAAATTCTAAAAATTTAGGACAACCTGGGCAATTTTTCTATTAATCTTCTGCAAAAATAATCAACTCAAATTCACTCTTTTGTTAAAAACTAGAATTATTTTCGTGAGCGCAAAAGTTTCTGTTTTTCAGCAAGATCAAATCAACTATCACCCAACATGATCCCAAAGGCTTTACTTGGCAATTTATTGAAACAAAAGCTATAAAACATGATTACTACAGTAGCATAATCATGTGAACACACAAAAACAGTAGCCAGTAGGTAAAAGTGTTGGGTTGTCTCCCGACAAGCGCTTTTCTTTAATGCCTTTTAAGCTAGGCATGATGATTTCGATGATGCTAGCATAAAAGATATGAATTGAAACATAACAAGAGCATCATGAAACACAGGGAAAGCACATTTAAGCCTAACCCACTTCCTATGCATAGGGATTTTGTGAGCAAACAATTTATGGGAACAAGAATCAACTAGCATAGGAAGGCAAAACAATCACAACTTCAAGATTTTCAACACATAGAGAGGAAACTTGATATTATTGCAATTCCTACAAGCATAAGTTCCTCCCTCATAGTAATTTTCAGTAGAATCATGAATGAATTCAACAATATAACTATCACATAAAGCATTCTTTTCATGATGCATAAGCATAGAAATTTTGTCACTCTCCACATAAGCAAATTTATTCTCATCAATAATTGTGGGAGCAAACTCAACAAAATAACTCTCATGGGATTGAAAATTAAAATCATGATGAAAAGTTTCATGGTTATCACTATTCTTTATAGCATACATGTCATCACCATAACCATTATATATAGGAACTTTGTTTTCATAGTCAATTGCAACCTCTTCCAAATTAGTGGATTCATCCTTAAATAAAGTCACGACCTCTCCAAATCCACTTTCATCAATATAATGATCATAAATAGGAGGCATGCAATCATCATAATAAGTTTTCTCATCAAAACTTGGGGGACTAAAAATATCATATTCATCAAATATAACATCCCCAAGCTTATGGCTTTGCCTATCATTAGCATCATGGATATTCAAAGAATTCATACTAATAACATTGCAATCATGCTCATCATTCCAATATTTTGTGCCAAACATTTTATTGACTTCTTCTTCTAACAATTGAGCACAATTTTCTGAACCATCATTTTCAAGAAAGATATTATAAAGATGATCAATAATATGATGGAACCTCAATTCCATTTTTTGTAGTTTTCTTTTATAAACCAAACTAGTGATAAAATAAGAACTAAAAGATTCAGTTGCAATATCTAAAGATATACCTTCATGCACTCACCTCCCTGGCAACGGCGACAGAAAAGAGCTTGATGTCTACTACGCAACTTTATTCTTGTAGACACATGTTGGGCCTCCAAGCGCAGAGTTTTGTAGAACAGTAGCAATTTCCCCTCAAGTGGATGACCTAAGGTTTATCAATCCGTGATAGGTGTAGGATGAAGATGGTCTCTCTCAAACGACCCTGCAACCAAATACATGCAATCTTTTGTGTCCCCAACACACCCAATAAATGGAAAATTGTATAGGTGTACTAGTTCGGCTAAGAGATGGTGATAAAAGTGTAATACTGATGGCAGAAAAATATTTTTATAATCTGAATAAATAAAAACAGCAGGGTTGAAAATAGTAAACGGGCACAAAAATGGTATTGCAATGCTTAAAAACAAGGCCTAGGGTCCGTACTTTCGCTAGTGCAATCCCTCAACAATGCTAACATAGTTGGATCATATGATTATCCCTCAAAGTACAATAAAGAATCACTCTCGAGTTCCTATTAGCGGAGAACAAAAGGTAGGAATTGTTTGTAGGGTGTGAAGCCACCTCAAAGCTATTCTTTCCGATCGATCTATTCAAGAGTTCGTGCTAAAATAACACAAAGTTATTGTTTCTGTTCGATCTATCCTAGAGTTCATACTAGAATAACACCAAAGCATATTCATATTCATAATACTCAATCCACACAAAGAACTTCAAAGAGTGCCCCAAGATTTCTACCGGAGAAACAAAGACAAGAACATGCATCAACCCCTATGCATAGATTACCCCAATGTCACCGCGGGAATCCGCAAGTTGAGTGCCAAAACATATATCAAGTGAATCAATACGATACCCCATTGTCACCACGGGTATTCAATTGCAAGACATATATCAAGTGTTGTCAAATCCATAAAAGTATTCAATCTGATAACAGCAAAATCTCAAAGGGAAAAACGCAATTCATCATAACAAGATAGAGAGGGAAAAACACCATATGATCCGACTATATTAACAAAGCCCGTGATACATCAAGATTGTGACATCTTAAGAACACGAGAGAGAGAGAGAGAGAGAGAGATTAAACACATAGCTACTGGTACAAACCCTCAACCCCGAGGGTGGACTACTCCCTCCTCATCGTGGTGGCCGCCGGGATGATGAAGATGGCCACCAGAGATGATTCCCTCCCTCCGGCAGGGTGCTGGAATGGGTCTAGATTGGTTTTCGGTGGCTATGGAGCCCTACGATGGTGGAACTTTTGATCTAGGTTAACCCCCAAGGGTTTCAGAATATTTGGGAATTTATAGTGTAAAGAGAGGGGGTACGAGAGGCCACCGAGGTGGGCACAACCCACCTGGGCGCGCTAGGGGGCCCTGGCGCGCCCTGGTGGGTTGTGCCCCCCTCGGGGCACCCCCCAGGTGCAGCTCTGGCCCATTGGGTTCCTTTCGGTCCATAAAAAATCCACAAAAAGTTTCGCGTTGGTTGGACTCCGTTTAATATTGATTTTCTGCGATGTAAAAAACAAGCAAAAAACAACAAGTGGCACTGGGCACTGCGTCAATAGGTTAGTCCCAAAAAATGATATAAGTTAATATTAAATTATTGTAAAACACCCAAGCATGATAAAATAATAGCATGAATACTTCATAAATTATAGATACGTTGGAGATGGAACAGTGAGCCTCTCCGGCCTACTCTCGCTCGGGGTGGGGGGGGGGTCCCAGTTTTGGAGATCCATCCACCGGATCAAGGAGGATATTCGTCTAGGGGTATCCTTCGTTATAGGGAATGGGGAAGGAACCCAATTCTCACCAGATCCTTGAGTGCGTGGCGATTCACTTAGGGTGAGATTCCCTGTTCTGTTCACTATCTGTGCGTACCTGATGCTCCTGGTCTCCGCGGCATCCCAACATGGGTAGTGGTGTTGGGGAACATAGTAATTTCAAAAAAAATTCCTACGCACACGCAAGATCATGGTGATGCATAGCAACGAGAGGGGAGAGTGTCGTCCACGTACCCTCATAGACCGTAAGCGGAAGCATTATTGGAACATGGTTGATGTAGTCGTACGTCTTCACGATCCGACCGATCCAAGTACCAAACGTACGACACCTCCGAGTTCAGCACACGTTCGGCTCGGTGAGGTCCCAAGAAATCTGATCCAGCAGAGCTTCGAGGGAGAGTTCCGACAGCACGACAGCATGATGACGGTGATGATGATGCTACCGACGTAGGTCTTCGCCTAAGCACCGCTACGATATGACCAAGGTGGATTATGGTGGAGGGGGGCACCGCTCATGGCTAAAAGATCAACTGATCAACTTGTGTGTCTTGGGGTGTCCCCACCCCCGTATATAAAGGAGCAAGGGGAGAGGCCGACAGGCCCTAGCAGGGCGTGCCAAGAGGAGGAGTCCTCCTAGTGGGAGTAGGACTCTGATATGTCTCCAACGTATCTATAATTTTTGATTGCTCCATGCTATATTTTCTACTGTTTTGGACATTATTGGGCTTTATTATCCACTTTTATATTATTTTTGGGACTAACCTATTAACGGGAGGCCCAGCCCAGAATTGCTGTTTTTTGCCTGTTTTAGGGTTTCGAAGAAAAGGAATATCAAACGGAGTCCAAACGGAATGAAACCTTCCGGAACGTGATTTTCTCAACGAACAAGACCCAGGAGACTTGGAACCTACGTCAAGACACAAAAGAGGAGGCCACGAGGTAGGGGGTGCGCCTACCCCCCCCCCAGGCGCGCCCTCCACCCTCGTGGGCCCCCTGTTGCTCCACCGACGTACTCCTTCCTCATATATATACCTACGTACCCCCAAACGATCAGATACGGAGCCAAAAACCTAATTCCACCATCGCAACTTTCTGTATCCACGAGATCCTGATACGTCTCCGTCGTATCTACTTTTCCAAACACTTTTGCCCTTGTTTTGGACTCTAACTTGTATGATTTGAATGGAACTAACCCGGACTGACGCTGTTTTCAGTAGAATTGCCATGGTGTTGTTTTATGTGCAGAAAACAAATATTCTTGGAATGACCTGAAACTCCACGGAACATCTTAGAAAAAATAATAAAAAATCCTCGCCAAAGATGAAGACTAGGGGGCCCACACTGTCGGTGTCAAAACCGGCGGATCTCGGGTAGGGGGTCCCGAACTGTGCGTCTAGGCCGGATGGTAACAGAAGACAGGGGAAACTTTGTTTTACCCAGGTTTGGGCCCTCTCGATGGAGGTAAAACCCTACTCCTGCTTGATTAATATTGATGATATGGGTAGTACAAGAGTAGATCTACCACGAGATCAAGGAGGCTAAACCCTAGAAGCTAGCCTATGGTATGATTGTTGTGTATGGAGTTGATTGCCTACGGACTACAACCCTCCAGTTTATATAGACATCGAATAGGGTTAGGGTTACACAGAGTCGGTTACAATGGTAGGAGATCTTGAATATCCGCATCGCCAAGCTCGCCTTCCATGCCAAGGAAAGTCCCATCCAGACACGGGACAGAGTCTTCAATCTTGTATCTTCATAGTCCAGGAGTCCGGCTGAAGGTATAGTCCGGCCATCCGGACACCCCCTAATCCAGGACTCCCTCAGTAGCCCCTGAACCAGGCTTCAATGACGACGAGTCTGGCGCGCAAATTGTCTTCGGCATTGCAAGGCGGGTTCCTCCTCCAAGTCCTTCGTAGAAGATTGTAAACACTAAGAGTAGTGTCCGGCTCTGTAAAATAAGTTTCCACATATCGCCATAGAGAGAACAATAACACAAATCGAATCTGCTGACGTATTCTGCAGTGTGCTATCACACTACAGCCAAGTCTTTTACTCGAATCATTTTTACTTTTCCACCTCAGCATGTTTTGCGAGGCGGTTTCCTTGGCACATCTTGTTAAAGCAGAGATCGTGTCCCCTTTACTTACGGGTTTCTCATCAATACGGACGTGGGTAACCCTAACCGTGCCCTTTACCACAGTGCTTGGGAGGCAAGCGAGTTTTATTAGGCAGGTGGGGACGCACAACCGCATTCGCCCATATAAGGGGATAAGGATCCACCTTTTTACCTACGCCTTCTTCCTCCTTTGCCTATCCATCTCCTGCGCACTCGAGCTCCAGCGCCCAATCCCTCACTTCCTACCTCAACCTTTCTCCAGCGATGTCTGGAGCGGGAGGCAAGTGGAAGGTCTCCACCGTCACGGAGGGTGACGTCAAAAAGCTTAGGAAGGCCGGATACTTGTCCAAAGACATCGCGCACCGGCTTCCCGAGGAGGGGCAGCTTGTCCCCACCCCAAGGCCCCATGAGAGGGTAGTATTCCTTCCCCACTTCCTCCGCGGGCTGGGTTTTCCACTTCACCCATTCATCCGGGGGCTCATGTTCTACTACGGCCTGGATTTCCACGATCTGGCCCCGAACTTCATCCTCAACATCTCGGCATTTATCGTCGTGTGCGAGGCTTTCCCCCGCGTCCGCCCCCATTTCGGCCTCTGGCTCAAGACCTTCAACGTCAAGCCCAAGGTGGTGCGCGGCAACCAGGCGGAGTGCGGAGGAGCCATGGCGGGCAAGATTGCCAATGTCCTGTGGTTCGAGGGCTCCTTCGTAGAGACCCTAAAGGGGTGGCAAGCCGGATGGTTTTACATCACCGAGCCACGCGATCCGAACTGGATCGCACCCCCCGAGTACCGATCCGGACCCCCCACGCGGCTCATGTCCTGGAAAGAGACGGGTCTATCATGGGGTAACGAGAAAGAGGTGACCGGACTAAAGACATGCATCCAGTCCCTGGTAAACAAGTCAATCAGGCTTGTAAATGTAGTCCAGGTCATGCTCATTCGTCGAATCCTCCCGTGTCAACAATGGGACTTTACTCTGTGGGAGTTCGACCCGGCACGGCACCGAACTCTTAACAGGCTCTTCGACACGACGTATGAAGACGTCTGGAAGGTGCTAATCAAAGGTGTCGGGGCTCCTGCATCCGCTTCCAAGGACCGCGGATACAGCTCGCAGCGTCACGCTAGCGAGGTAAACCATTTCGGCCTTTTATAGGATGTTCAGCTTTTTTCATAGTTTAACTCTATGCGGGATCTAAACTAAACTCCCTTACCTTTGACAGGCTTGGCGGGCGGTATCCGGACCGATTAATTGTCCGGCTCCGCTGCCCGAAGACCCAGCCCCAGCTCTACTGGTGAAGCTGCTGGCTCCGGCGCCTTATGTGGTGCCGGAAAAGAAGGCCAAGAAGAAGAAGACCATGGGGACTCGAAAGAGTACCCGCAACGTGGTGTTGTCGGACTCGTTGTCCGACGAGTCCGGGATGCCCTCCTCCCGTGAAAATGAGGAGGAGGAAGAAGAAAGCTCTCCCCCCCAGCGGAGGGAGGAAAGAAAAGGAAGGCCGCCCCAAGGGGGAAGGCCGAAGGGTCCAAGAAGAGGAAAACCCCTCCGCCGGACTACGCCCCCGACGCCGACGAGGACGAAGAGGAGTGGCCGGACAGGGCCAGGCGTCCGGCGAAATCGAAGTGTTCGGATACTAGAGTAACTCATGATATTCCTTTTGTTGCACAGCTTTCCCTAATGTTGAATATAATCATGCAGCCCGCCCCGGGCCAAACTCAACGAGTCGTTGAGCGGCTCCCTGGATTCATCGGATGTGAACTCAGTTCCGCCCGTTGTCTCCCCCCGCACTGCGGATGACGCTGAAGTGGCGTCGCAACGAGCTCCAGGGCAGGAGGAGGTGGTCCTGGAGGAGCCGCAAGGCGACCTCCCGAACTCCAGGAGTAAAGGGGACAAGCTCCGAGTCCAGCTTTGATCCGGACACCATGCCAGAATCTCCAACGATTCCGGACTGCGGCAGGCGAACTCCATCAAAGAGGAGCAAGCCTTCTGAGCCGGCAGCCTCTGTCCAACCGGAGGTGCCGGACAATCTGTTGGTGGTGCTTGAAGGCGCCTCCATCGACGAGGAGCACCGTACTATTATGAGTACGGTGATCCAGAAGGTTCTGTCTGCCAAGAGCGGACTGAGTGAAGCTTGCGCTAGCCTCCTAACAGGCTTTGAGGTAAGTAAAAATATGTAAAAATATTACTGCATAGACAGTAGCCCCTGATGCTCTGTTTGGCGTTCGGAAAGAAAAGCCGAATAGAGGATCTATTAAATTTTGCAGGAGTCTAATAATAAAGAGTCAATATGCGTATGCAGGCTTCGCTGCTATCCACCGCCGCACTGACTGCGGAGGTGGGTGTCCTAAAGCAGGAACTCGATCGGACCGAGCAAGAGCTCGGCCTTGCCAAGCGGCAGCTCAAGGAGACAGAAGGTAAGAAATACCTTACTGAAAAGGATGCCTATAGAGAGGCGTGATTGCAAAAAATAACAGGATTGTACTACTTATTGTAGGGGCCACGACTGAGGTGGCGACCCTCAAGCAGGCGCTATCTGAGGCCGAAAAGAAAACGGCCGCGGAGCGGACCGAGCGAGAGAAACTTTGGGCTCAGGTCGGCGAGGTGCAGCAAGAGCTTCAGGCTCTCATGAAAAAACATGAGAGTTTGGAGCTTGAGTCAAAGACCCAAGCGTCCGAGCTCGCGGCGGCCCTTGAGACTGCCAAGTCTGCCAAGGCCGAAGCCCGAAAGGCCCTCCAAGAGTTGGAGGAGGTGAAAAAGATAGCAGCGGGTAAGGCATTCTTTATGCAAAGCAGAAATATAAAAGTGAACTACTTGTTACTTACCCGAATCCGGAGCTCTCCAGGGGCATTCGCAGATCTTCCCCGCAGCGTATCCGACGCCGCCGCATTCTACCGAGCTGAGGAGGGCAGCTCGACAGAGAAGGTGTTCTGGTCTCAGTATGCTGAGGCCGGACACCCTGTGCCCTTGAGCGACCAGCTGAAACAACTGGTCGAGCTCCACAAGGCGGCCGAACAGGCCATGAAAGGCTTCATAGTTCGGCTCTGGCCCGGAGAGGCCCTGCCTGGGAGCTACTTCGGGCTAGTGCGGCGGCTGGTGGAGGCATGTCCAAGGCTCGAGCTTATCAAGCGGTCCGTCTGCATCGAAGGAGCCCGTAGGGCCCTTGCCCGTGCGAAGGTGCACTGGGGTAAGCTGGACGGTGAGAAGCTTGTGAGGGACGGGCCGCCGCCGGGGAAGGAGCATCGCAAGCCCGAGAACTATTACAAGGATGTTCTTGCAGGTGCCCGCCTTGTGGCAGATGAATGTACCAAGGATGTAATTTTTGAATAAACTCGCTCGTTTTTATCCTGTGCGCTGAAAACTTGTTCATAGGCGCTTTAAGCAATGCTTATTGAATTTAAAATATTATTTTCTGTGCAGCCGTTTATCAAAAATTGAGAGATGGCCAGTCGTCGGCTTCTGCCCCCATGCCACTAGTGCTGGGGTGTTCGGTGATAAACCTGAGCGCTCTTTTTCCCATGGTTGGGTCCTTCGAGGGAGGCGCTCAGCACGACGAACCAGGCAATCGGACTATAATGCTTGAACACTCTCACTTAGTCATAGAACTTTATAATTTTAAATTTCGGCGAAGCCCCTAGTTTGGAAGACCGAGTTCGGGGCGCTATCCACGCCTTGGCTGGGGTTATCCAGCTCCTCGCTCGAAGCGGCATAAGTCTTTAGGGACTCGAAAAACCTCTCGAACAGCGACCGGTCTCTCGCCTCATCATGATAGTCAGTTTTAGCTTTCTCCACTGAGGTGCTTAACCCAGCTCAACCGGGGCACAATCGTAGTGGTTCTCCTAGTGCTACCTTAGCCGATAGAGCGGAACGTAAGGCACCAAAACATAGGAGCCGGGCAAACCCAACTATTGACCCAAATCATGATTCGGAGCCGATGCATATAGTGCTATAAGTTCGGGGTGCCGCACTTGTGAAAGTGTACGGACTTCTCACACCATGTTAAAGGGTACTGAAGCCCCTGGCGTACTTGCCGTACCACAGTGTACAGGTGCAACATGTCACAAATGAACATATATAAAAGAGAGTAATGCAAAAAATAGACAAAAAGCTATGCATTGTTTATAGAGAGGCTATTTATCAAAGCCGAACGATAAAAATAGTGCAGTAAGCAAAAGATATTGGACTATTCAGTATGTCCTGACCAGGGGTAGGTCGCGGAATTGTATTTAAAACAGGTATACCGCTCGTGACAGAGACCACCCGGGAGTTCCATAATGCGGCATGGCTTGTCTGCTTCCCTGGATCTTGCATCGTTTGTGCGGCAGTCGAATTACCGAACAGGTCGTCCGAAGTATGGAGTCCTGAAAGTAAGAAAAAATGAAAAAAAGAATCCGGCAGCCCCTAGTACGTTTTAAGCCGTATTTTGGGCGTGCCGTTATTGTGCCCCTTCCCCTGTGCCCATGGTATTTCCAGGGTGTAGTTATGTACGCGAGGTACTGGTTTCGCTATGTTGCGAAAGCTGGGGTTGGGGCCGTATTGCTACGCTTGCTCAGAGCGTGCCAGGCGGTCCTGCTGTGGATTACTTCGGGCGCGCTTGGCAGTGTCTGGCTTTTTAATGGCCGGACTGGAGGATTGCCTGAGAAGGCTACTTTGTACCTTTGCTGCGAGAGCCGCCGTATGCTCCTCCGTACGGAGGGAGCGTTCGGTGTTTCCGTTGACCGTAATTACTCCTCGAGGGCTTGGCATCTTGAGCTTGAGGTATGCGTAGTGCGGCACCGCATTGAACTTTGCGAATGCCGTTCGTCCGAGCAGGGCATGATAGCCACTGCGAAACGGGACTATATTGAAGATTAACTCTTCGCTTCGGAAATTGTCTGGGGATCCGAAGACCACGTCAAGTGTTACTGAGCCTGTACAATTGGCTTCTACACCTGGTATGACGCCTTTAAAGGTCGTTCTTGTGGGCTTAATCCTTGAGGGATCTATGCCCATTTTCCGCACTGTATCCTGATAAAGCAGGTTCAGGCTACTACAGCCGTCCATGAGGACTCTTGTGAGATGAAATCCGTCGATGATTGGGTCGAGAACCAATGCGGCGAAGCTACCATGACGGATGCTAGTGGGATGGTCCCTTCGATCGAAAGTGATCGGGCAGGAGGACCATGGGTTGAACTTTGGGGCGAACGGCTCCATCGCGTATACGTCCCGTAGCGCACGCTTCCGCTCCCGCTTGGGAATGTGGGTTGCGTATATCATGTTCACCGTCCGCACTTGTGGGGGAAAGCCCTTTTGTCCATTGTTGTTCGGCGGCTTGGGCTCCTCGTCGTTGCTGTGCAGCCCCTTGTCTCTGTTTTTGGCCCTTAACTTGCCTGCCTGCTTGAACACCCAACAATCCTAGTTAGTGTGATTGGCTGGCCTTTCGGGGGTGCCATGTATGTGGCACAAGCGATCGAGTATTCGGTCCAAACTGGACGGGCCCTGAGTATTCTTTTTAAATGGCTTTTTCCGCTGACCGGATTTATAGCCCTTGAATCCGGCATTGACTGCCGTGTCTTCATTGCTGTCGCTGTTAACGTGGCGCTTTTGCTTATTCTGACGTGTCCTGCCACTTTTGTCCTTGGTATCCAAATTACCAGGGTTCTTCGATAAGTTGTTACTGCAAGCTAGCCAGCTGTCTTCTCCCGCGCAAAAGCGGGTCATGAGTGTCATGAGGGCTGCCATGGATTTCGGCTTTTCCTGTCCCAGGTGCCGGGCAAGCCACTTGTCACGGATGTTATGTTTGAAGGCTGCTAGGGCCTCTGCGTCCGGACAATCGACTATCTGTTTTTTCTTTGTTAGGAACCGTGTCCAGAATTGTCTGGCCGATTCTTCTGGCTCCTGAATTATGTGGCTTAAGTCGTCAGCATCCGGCGGTCGCACGTAAGTGCCCTGGAAGTTGTCGAGGAATGCGGCTTCCAGGTCCTCCCAAGAACCGATTGAGTCTGCTGGCAAGCTGTTAAGCCAATGCCGGGCCGGTCCTTTAAGTTTGAGCGGGAGGTATTTGATGGCGTGTAGATCATCGCCACGTGCCATGTGGATGTGAAGGAGATAATCCTCGATCCATACCGCCGGGTCTGTTGTACCATCATATGATTCGATGTTTATGGGTTTGAAACTCTCTGGGATTTTATGATCCATTACTTCATTCGTGAAGCATAGCGGGTGTGCGGCGCCTCTGTACTAGGCTATATCACGACGCATCTCGGAAGAGCTATGTCTGTTGTGTTCGGCCCGGCCGGATTTATTGTATCCGGAGTGAAGATCATTGTCACGTGCCGTAGGGCGCCTGCGCAATCCGTAGATCGATCTTGTTTGTCTTGCCTTATCCTCCAGTATGTCTCGCAGGTCGGGTGCATTTTCCCGTGCCTTAGTTGAGCGGCGTTGGGGCATGGCTTGGGTGGAGGGCCGACAGGCCTCTCTGTCGCGGCCGCGAGGTGGCCGGTCTGCCATGTCATGCGCTGGTGATGTAGGTGCTTCCTCTTCTGATTGGGGTAGCGGCCTGCGCTTCGGGTAACTCTTGGAGGGGTGTTCGAGTTCGTACTCTTCGGCCGCAAGGTCTTCAGTCCATCTGTCAGCTAGCAATTCTTGGGCAGCTCTAAGCTGTTGCTGCTTTTTCTTGAGGCTGCTTGCAGTGGCCAAAAGCCTGCGTTTAAAACGCTCTTGTTCAGCGGGGTCTGATGGTATGACGAATTCGTCGTCATCGAGGCTAGCCTCATCTTCGGAGGAAGGCGTATAGTTATCATCCTCGACCTCTCGGTCTGCCGCTCTTTCATGAGGGCTGGTTTCTCCATCTTCCTGTGCCAAATTCTGCTGAGGTGGGTGTTCTTCGGCGCTGTCCGGGGTAGTATTATCTCCCGTGCCGGAATCACCGTTTTGCTTTGGCGGGATTTAGAGCGGCGTCGCTGACGCCGACGCTTTTGCTGTTTCTTGGGGGCGTCATCCCCCACTGTTCCATCGCCATCTCCATCCTTTGGAGTATCCACCATATATATGTCATATGACGAGGTGGCCTTCCAGTGCCCTACAGGTGCTGGTTCTTGTTCTTCTCCTGCATCGTCATCCATGCCGTCGATGTCTTCGGAGTCGAAGTCAAGCGTGTCGGTTAAGTCGTCGACAGTGGCTACGAAGTGGGTGGTGGGCGGGCTTTGAATTTCTTCGTCGTCTGTATCCCAACCTTGCTGACCGTAGTCCGGCCAGGGTTCTCCTGATAAAGAGAGAGACTTTAGAGAATTCAGGATGTCGCCGAAGGGCGAGTGCTGAAAGATGTCCGCGGCGGTGAACTCCATGATCGGCGCCCGATCGGATTCGATCGGCATGGGCGCGGGGGGCTCGGAGCTCGGAGAGGAATCCGGATCCTCGGGGTCACGGGCCATGCGGAGTGCAGGGCTGGAGTTCGGCTCAATCGCCTCTGAGATCGCAGCCCCTGAGGCAGCGTCTAACCGCTGATCCTCGACTGGTGCAATAGGCTCCGAATCAAGGGTCGGAACCGATGCATGTGCGGCCTCCAAGGCGCTGTTCGATGGCAGAGCTATATCATGCCCATTGAGATAGTGCGGCGCGCTTGGATGTGGCTCGAATCCATCGAAGATCAAGTCCCCGCGGATGTCAGCCGTGTAGTTTAGGCTTCCAAACCTGACCTGATGGCCAGGGGCGTAGCTTTCGATCTGCTCAAGGTGGCCAAGCGAATTGGCCCGCAGAGCTAAGCCGCCGAAGATGAAGATCTGTCCGGGGAGAAAAGTCTCACCCTGGACCGCATCGTTGTTGAGGATCAAAGGAGCCATCGGGCCTAAAGGCGACGACACAGAGGAACTCTCAATGAAAGCACCAATGTCGGTGTCAGAACCGGCGGATCTCGGGTACGGGGTCCCGAACTGCGCGTCTAGGCCGGATGGTAACAGGAGACGGGGGACACTTTGTTTTACCCTGGTTCGGGCCCTCTCGATGGAGGTAAAACCCTACTCCTGCTTGATTAATATTGATGATATGGGTAGTACAAGAGTAGATCTACCACGAGATCAAGGAGGCTAAACCCTAGAAGCTAGCCTATGGTATGATTGTTGTGTATGGAGTTGATTGCCTACGGACTACAACCCTCCAGTTTATATAGACACCGGATAGGGTTAGGGTTACATAGAGTCGGTTACAATGGTAGGAGATCTTGAATATCCGCATCGCCAAGCTCGCCTTCCACGCCAAGGAAAGTCCCATCCGGACATGGGACGAAGTCTTCAATCTTGTATCTTCATAGTCCAGGAGTCCGGCTGAAGGTATAGTCCGGCCATCCGGACACCCCCTAATCCAGGGCTCCCTCACACACCCTTCTCACGAGGGTGGGGGGCACCCCCCCTAGGGCGCGCCCCCTACCTCGTGGGCCCCCTGGATGCCCTCCGATGCCAACTCCAACTCTATATATTTGCTTTCGGAGAGAAAAAAATCAGAGAGAAGAAATCATCGCGTTTTACGATACGGAGCCGCTGCCAAGCCCTAAAACCTCTCGGGAGGGCTGATCTGGAGTACGTTCGGGGCTCCGGAGAGGGGGATTCGTCGCCGTCATCATCATCAACCATCCTCCATCACCAATTTCATGATGCTCACCGCCATGCGTGAGTAATTCCATCGTAGGCTTGCTGGACGGTGATGGGTTGGATGAGATTTATCATGTAATCGAGTTAGTTTTGTTAGGGTTTGATCCCTAGTATCCATTATGTTCTGAGATTGATGTTGCTATGACTTTGCTATGCTTAATGCTTGTCACTAGGGCCCGAGTGCCATGATTTCAGATCTGAACCTATTATGTTTTCATGAATATATGTGAGTTCTTTATCCTATCTTACAAGTCTATAGTCACCTACTATGTGTTATGATCCGGCAACCCCGAAGTGAAAATAATCGGGACCACTCCCGGTGATGACCATAGTTTGAGGAGTTCATGTATTCACTATGTGCTAATGCTTTGTTCCGGTTCTCTATTAAAAGGAGGCCTTAATATCCCTTAGTTTCCAATAGGACCCCGCTGCCACGGGAGGGTAGGACAAAAGATGTCATGCAAGTTCTTTTCCATAAGCACGTATGACTATATACGGAATACATGCCTACATTACATTGATGAATTGGAGCTAGTTCTGTGTCACCCTATGTTATGACTGTTACATGATGAACTGCACCCGGCATAATTATCCATCACTTATCTGGTGCCTACGCGTTTTCCATAAACTGGTTTACGCTTATTTACTTTTCCTGCTTCTACTGTTACAATCACTACAAAATACCAAAAACATTACTTTTGCTATCTTTACTTTTGTTGCTGCTACCACCACTATCATATTACTGTGCTACTAAACACTTTGCTACAGATACTAAGTTTCCAGGTGTGGTTGAATTGACAACTCAGCTGCTAATACTTGAGAATATTCTTTGGCTCCCCTTATGTCGAATCAATAAATTTGGGTTGAATACTCTACCCTCGAAAGCTGCTGCGATCCCCTATACTTGTGGGTTATCAGATCCCATCTTGGGGCCTGTTTTGAAGCTCCGCCGGAGGGGGCATCGATCATGGAGGGTTTCTACATCAACACCATAGCCCCTCCGATGAAGTGTGAGTAGTTTACCTCAGACCTACGGGTCCATAGTTATTAGCTAGATGGCTTCTTCTCTCTTTTTGGATCTCAATACAATGTTCTCCCCCTCTCTTGTGGAGAACTATTCGATGTAATCTTCTTTTTTGCAATGTGTATGTTGAGACCGATGAATTGTGGGTTTATGATCAAGTCTATCTACGAACAATATTTGAATCGTCTCCGAATTCTTTTATGTATGATTGGTTATCTTTGCAAGTCTCTTCGAATTATCAGTTTGGTTTGGCCTACTAGGTTGATCTTTCTTGCAATGGGAGAAGTGCCTAGCTTTGGGTTCAATCTTGCGGTGTCCTTTCCCAGTGACAGTAGGGGCAGCAAGGCATGTATTGTATTGTTGCCATCGAGGATAACAAGATGGGGTTTTCATCATATTGCATGAGTTTATCCCTCTACATCATGTCATCTTGCTTAAGGCGTTACTTTGTTTTTAGCTTAATACTCTAGATGCATGCACGATATCGGTCAATGAGTGGAGTAATAGTAGTAGATGCAGGCAGGAGTCGGTCTACTTGTCTCGGATGTGATGCCTATATACATGATCATACCTGGATATTCTCATAACTATGCTCAATTCTGTCAATTGCTCAACAGTAATTGATAACCCACAAGTATAGGGGATCACAACAGTTTTCGATAAGTAAGAGTGTTGAACCCAATGAGGAGCTAAAGGTAGAACAAATATTCCCTCAAGTTCTATCGACCACCGATACAACTCTACGCACGCTTGACGTTCGCTTTACCTAGAACAAGTATGAAACTAGAAATACTTTGTAGGTGTTTTTGGAAAGGCTTGCAAGAAAGTAAAGAGCACGAAAATAAAACTAGTGGCTGTTAAGGTAAAGAAGCAACTAAAGTAAATATAGCCAGTGTGGAAAAGTGGTGGTAGGAGTTGCGAAATTGCCCCTTAAGCAATTGACTACTTTACTAGACCGATAGCAAGTATTATGTGGGAGAGGCCACTGCTAGCATGTCATCCCTGACTTGGAATTCTATGCACTTATGATTGGAACTATTATCAAGCATCCGCAACTACTAATGTTCATTAAGGTAAAACCCAACCATAGCATTAAGATATATTGGTCCCCCTTCAATCCCGTATGCATCAATTTCTATGCTAGGTTGAAGCTTCTGTCACTCTTGCCCTCCAATACATAGTCCTATCAACATACAACTAACCCTATGATGTGATCCATGCGAGCGCTCATATGATGGACATCAAAGGACAGCAACATAACCACAAGCAAATTAAATCAATCATAGCAACTCATCAACCACCGATAGGACAACGAAAATCTACTCAGACATCATAGGATGGCAACACATCTTTGGATAATAATATGAAGCATAAAGCACCATGTTCAAGTAGAGGGTACAGCGGATTGCGGGAGAGTGGACCGCTGTAGATAGAGTGGGGAAGGTGATGGAGATGTTGGTGAAGATGGCGGAGGTGTTGGTGAAGATCGCGGTGATGATGATGATGGCCACGGCGACGTTCCGGCGTCACCGGAGGAGAGGGGGAGAGGGGCCCCCTTCTTCCTCTTCTTCCTTGACCTCCTCCCTAGATGGGAGAAGGGTTTCCCCTCTGGTCCTTGGCCTCCATGGCATGGGAGGGGCGAGAGCCCCTCCGAGATTGGATCTATCTCTTTGTTTCTGCGTTATGTTCTGGCTCTGTTTCACCGTTTCGTATATATATGGAGATACGTAACTCCGATTGGCCTGAAACCTTCGCCGTGATTTTTTTCCGAATATTAGCTTTCTTGTGGCAAAAGAAGAGCGTCAACCACCTTACGGTGGGCTCACGAGGGTAGGGGCGCGCCCTAGGGGGGGCGCCCCTGCCTCGTGACCACCTCGGGCACTGGTTCGCGTTGATTTTCCTTCCGCATTTTCCATATTTTCCAAAAATAAGCTCCGTCCGTTTTTATCCCGTTTGGACTCCATTTGATATGGATATTCTGCGAAACCAAAAACATGCAACAGACAGGAACTGGCACTGGACACTGGATCAATATGTTAGTCCCAAAAATAATATAAAAAGTTGCCAAAAAGTGTATGAAAGTTGACTAATATTGGCATGGAACAATCAAAAATTATAGATACGACGGAGACGTATCAGCATCCCCAAGCTTAATTCCTGCTCATCCTTGAGTAGGTAAATGATAAAAAAGATAATTTTTGACGTGGAATGCTACCTAGCATAATCTTGATCATATGTCTAATCATGGCATGAATATTAAGACACGAGTGATTCAAAGCAATAGTCTATCCTTTGACATTAAGACAATAATACATCAAGCATACTAATAAAGCAATCATATATTTTCAAAATAACATGGACAAAGAAGTTATCCCTACAAAATCATATAGTCTGGCTATGCTCCATGTTCACCACACAAAATATTCAAATCATGAACAACCCCGATGACAAGCCAAGCAATTGTTTCATACTTTTGACGTTCTCAGACCTTTTCAACTTTCACGCAATACATGAGCGTGAGCCATGGACATAGCACTATAGGTGGAATAGAATATGATGGTGGAGGAGGCAAAAAAGAGAAGATAGTCTCACATCAACTAGGTGTATCAACGGGCTTTGGAGATGCCCATTAATAGATATGAATGTGAGTGAGTAGGGATTTCCAAGCAACGGATGCACTAGAGCTATAAGTGTATAAAAGTTCTAACTGAAACTAAGTGGGTGTGCATCCAACTTGCTTGCTCATGAAGACCTCGGGCATTTGAGGAAGCCCATCATCGGAATATACAAGCCAAGTTCTATAATTAAAATTCCCACTATTATATGAAAGTGATATCTCAAGAGACTCTCTATATGAAGAACATGGTGCTACTTTGAAGCACAAGTGTGGAAAAGGATAGTAGCATTGCCCCTTCTCTCTTTTTCTCTCATTTTTTGTTTCCTTTTCTCTTTTTTTGGCCTTTCTCTTTTTTTTCGTCTGGAGTCTCATCCCGACTTGTGGGGGAATCATAGTCTCCATCATCCTTTCCTCACTGGGGCAATGCTCTAATAATAATGATCATCACACTTTTATTTACTTACAACTCGATATTACAACTCGATATCTAGAACAAAGATATGACTCTATATGAATGCCTTCGTCGGTGTACCGGGATGTGCGATGATCTAGCGTAGCAATGACATCAAAAAACGGACAAGTCATGAAAACATCATGCTAGTTATCTTACGATCATGCAAAGCAATATGACAATGAATGCTCAAGTCATGTATATGATGATGATGAAAGTTGCATGGCAATATATCTCGAAATGGCTATGGTAATGCCATGATAGGTAGGTATGGTGGCTGTTTTGAGGAAGGTATATGGTGGGTTTAAGGTACCGGCGAAAGTTGCACGGTACTAGAGAGGCTAGCAATGGTGGAAGGGTGAGAGTGCGTATAATCCATAGACTCAACATTAGTCATAAAGAACTCGCATACTTATTGCAAAAAAATATTAGTCATTGAAACAGAGTACTACGCGCATGCTCCTAGGGGGATAGATTGGTAGGAAAAGACCATCGCTCATCCCCGACCGCCACTCATAAGGAAGACAATCAATAAATAAATCATGCTCAGACTTCATCACATAACGGTTAACCATACGTACATGCTACGGGAATCACAAACTTCAACACAAGTATTTCTACAATCCACAACTACCCACTAGCATGACTCTAATATTACCACCTTTATATCGCAAAACTATTGCAAGGAATCAAACATATCATATTCAGCGATCTACAAGTTTATTTAGGATTTTATGACTAATCATGTGAATGACCAGTTCCTGTCATCTCCCTAAATAGATATAAGTGAAGCAAGAGAGTTTAATTATTTCTACAAAAGATATGCCCACGCTCTAACAAATATAAGTGAAGCAAAAGAGCATTCTACAAATGGCGGTTGTCTAAGTGAAGAGAAACAGGCAATCCAAAGTTCAAATGATATAAGTGAAGCACATGAAGCATTCTATAAAGCCATACTCAAAGAATATAAGTGAAGTGCAAAGAGCATTCTATAAATCAACCAAGGACTATCTCATACCATCATGGTGCAAAAAATAAACATGAAAACTAAAGCAAAGACGCTCCAAGATTGCACATATCGCATGAACGAAATGAATCCGAAAACATACCGATACTGGTTGAAGAAAGAGGGGATGCCTCCCCTGCATCCCCAAGCTTAGACGCTTGAGTCTCCTTGAATATTTACTTGGGGTGCCTCGGGCATCCCCAAGCTTGAGCTCTTGCCTCTCTTCCTTCTTCTCACATCGAGACCTTCTTGATCATCGAACACTTCATCCACACAAAACTTCAACAGAAAACTCGGTAAGATCCGTTAGTATAATAAAGAAAATCACCACTATAAGTACTGTTGAAAACCAATTCATATTTTGTTTTTATATTGTGTCTACTGTAGTATAACTCTTTCATGGCTTAATCCACTGATATAAATTGGTAGTTTCATCAAAACAAGCAAACTATGCATCAAAAACAGAATCTGTCTAAAACAGAACAGTCTGTAGCAATCTGGACATTCACCATACTTCTGATACTTTAAAAATTCTACCAAAATTAGGAAAAAATAAACAATTTGTACAGCAAGACAGTGCAAAAAGAATCAGAACCATTTGACGTTCCAGCTAAAAATGTAAAATCGCGCACTACAGACAAAGTTTCTGTCCTGCACCGAACAAACCAACAACCATCGTAAACATCCTAAAGGCAAACCTTGGCACATTATTTTTATAATACAAAGGTCTTGATAACCCACAAGTATAGGGGATCGCAACAGTTTTCGATAAGTAAGAGTGTCGAACCCAATGAGGAGCTAAAGGTAGAACAAATATTCCCTCAAGTTCTACCGAACACCGATACAACTCTACGCACACTTGACGTTCGCTTTACCTAGAACAAGTATGAAACTAGAAGTACTTTCTAGGTGTTTTTGGAAAGGCTTGCAAGAAATTAAAGAGCACGAAAATAAAACTAGGGGATGTTAAGGTAAAGAAGCAACTAAAGTAAATATAGCGAGTGTGGAAAAGTGGTGGTAGGAGTTGCAAAATTGCCCCTTAAGCAATTGACTACTTTACTAGACCGATAGCAAGTATTATGTGGGAGAGGCCACTGCTAGCATGTCATCCCTGACTTGGAATTCTATGCACTTATGATTGGAACTATTAGCAAGCATCCGCAACTACTAATGTTCATTAAGGTAAAACCCAACCATAGCATTAAGATATAATGGTCCCCCTTCAATCTCGTATGCATCAATTTCTATGCTAGGTTGAAGCTTCTGTCACTCTTGCCCTCCAATACATAGTCCTATCAACATACAACTAACCCTATGGTGTGATCCACGCGCGCGCTCATATGATGGGCACCAAAGGACAGCAACATAACCACAAGCAAATTAAATCAATCATAGCAATTCATCAACCACCGATAGGACAACGAAAATCTACTCAGACATCATAGGATGGCAACACATCATTGGATAATAATATGAAGCATAAAGCACCATGTTCAAGTAGAGGGTACAGCGGGTTGCGGGAGAGTGGACCGCTGTAGATAGAGGGGGGAAGGTGATGGAGATGTTGGAGAAGATGGTGGAGGTGTTGGTGAAGATCGCGGTGATGATGATGATGGCCACGGCGGCGTTCCGGCGCCACTGGAGGAGAGGGGGAGAGGGGCCCCCTTCTTCTTCTTCTTCTTCCTTGACCTCCTCCCTAGATAGGAGAAGGGTTTCCCCTCTGGTCCTTGGCCTCCTTGACATGGGAGGGGCGAGAGCCCCTCCGAGATTGGATCTATCTCTCTGTTTCTCTCTGATTCTGTGTTATGTTCTGGCTCTGTTTCACCGTTTCGTATATATATGGAGATCCGTAACTCCGATTGGCCTGAAACCTTCGCCGTGATTTTTTTTCCAAATATTAGCTTTCTTGCGGCAAAAGAAGAGCGTCAACCGCCTTACGGTGGGCTCACGAGGGTAGGGGCGCGCCCTAGGGGGGGCACCCCCTGCCTCGTGACCACCTCGGGCACTGGTTCGCGTTGATTTTCCTTCCGAATTTTCCATATTTTCCAAAAATAAGCTCCGTCCGTTTTTATCCCGTTTGGACTCCGTTTGATATGGATATTCTGCGAAACCAAAAACATGCAACAGACAGGAACTGGCACTGGGCACTGGATCAATATGTTAGTCCCAAAAATAATATAAAAAGTTGCCAAAAAGTATATGAAAGTTGAATAATATTGGCATGGAACAATCAAAAATTATAGATACGACGGAGACGTATCAGCATCCCCAAGCTTAATTCCTGCTCGTCCTCGAGTAGGTAAATGATAAAAAAGATAATTTTTGATGTGGAATGCTACCTAGCATAATCTTGATCGTATGTCTAATCATGGCATGAATATTAAGACACGAGTGATTCAAAGCAATAATCTATCCTTTGACATAAAAACAATAATACTTCAAGCCTACTAATAGAGCAATCATGTCTTTTCAAAATAACATGGCCAAAGAAAGTTATCCCTACAAAATCATATAGTCTGGCTATGCTCCATCTTCACCACACAAAATAATCACATCATGCACAACCCCGATGACAAGCCAAGCAATTGTTTCATACTTTTGACGTTCTCAAACCTTTTCAACTTTCACGCAATACATGAGCGTGAGCCATGGACATAGCACTATAGGTGGAATAGAATATGATGGTGGAGAAGACAAAAAGGAGAAGATAGTCTCACATCAACTAGGCGTATCAACGGGCTATAGAGATTCCCATCAATAGATATCAATGTGAGTGAGTAGGGATTGCCATGCAACGGATGCACTAGAGCTATAAGTGTATGAAAGCTCTAACTGAAACTAAGTGGGTGTGCATCCAACTTGCTTGCTCATGAAGACCTCGGGCATTTGAGGAAGCCCATCATCGGAATATACAAGCCAAGTTCTATAATGAAAATTCCCACTAGTATATGAAAGCGATAACTCAAGAGACTCTCTATATGAAGAACATGGTGCTACTTTGAAGCACAAGTGTGGAAAAAGGATAGTAGCACTGCCCCTTCTTTTTTTTATCATTTTTTTTGTTTTTAATTTTTTGGTGGGCTTCTTTGGCCTCTTTTTTTTATTTGGTCTTCTTTGGCCTCTTTTATTTTTTGTAAAGTTCGGAGTCTCATCCCGACTTATGGGGGAATCATAGTCTCCATCATCCTTTCCTCACTGGGGCAATGCTCTAATAATGATGATCATCACGCTTTTATTTACTTACAACTCAATATTACAACTCGATACTAGAACAAAGATATGACCCTATATGAATGCCTCCGGCGGTGTACTGGGATGTGCAATGATCAAGCGTAGCAATGATATCAAAAAACGGACAAGCCATGAAAACATCATGCTAGCTATCTTACGATCATGCAAAGCAATATGACAATGAATGCTCAAGTCATGTATATGATGATGATGGAAGTTGCATGGCAATATATCTCGGAATGGCTATGGAAATGCCATAATAGGTAGGTATGGTGGCTGTTTTGAGGAAGGTATATGGTGGGTTTATGGTACCGGTGAAAGTTGCGCAGTACTAGAGAGGCTAGCAATGGTGGAAGGGTGAGAGTTTGTATAATCCATGGACTCAACATTAGTCATAGAGAACTCACATACTTATTGCAAAAAATTATTAGTCATCGAAACAAAGTACTATGCGCATGCTCCTAGGGGAATAGATTGGTAGGAAAAGACCATCGCTCATCCCCGACCGCCACTCATAAGGAAGACAATCAATAAATAAATCATGCTCCGACTTCATCACATAACAGTTCACCATACGTGCATGCTACGGGAATCACAAACTTCAACACAAGTATTTCTACAATCCACAACTACTCACTAGCATGACTCTAATATCACCATCTTTATATCGCAAAACTATTGCAAGGAATCAAACATATCATATTCAGCGATCTACAAGTTTATGTAGGATTTTATGACTAACCATGTGAATGACCAGTTCTTGTCATCTCTCTAAATAGATATAAGTGAAGTAAGAGAGTTTAATTCTTTCTACAAAAGATATGACCATGCTCTAACAAATATAAGTGAAGCAAAAGAGCATTCTACAAATGGCGGTTGTCTAACTGAAGAGAAACAGGCAATCCAAACTTCAAATGATATAAGTGAAGCACATGAAGCATTCTATAAAGCCATACTCAAAAGATATAAGTGAAGTGCAAAGAGCATTCTATAAATCAACCAAGGACAATCTCATACCAGCATGGTACATAAAAACAAAAATAAAAATCTAAATGCAAAAGACGCTCCAAGATTGCACATATCGCGTGAACGAAAACGAATCTGAAAACATACCGATATTTGTTGAAGAAAGAGGGGATGCCTCCCCAGCATCCCCAAGCTTAGACTCTTGAGTCTCCTTGAATATTTACTTGGGGTGACTCGGGCATCCCCAAGCTTGAGCTCTTGCCTCTCTTCCTTCTTCTCACATCGAGACCTTCTCGATCATCGAACACTTCATCCACACAAAACTTCAACAGAAAACTCGGTAAGATCCGTTAGTATAATAAAGCAAATCACCACTATAAGTACTGTTGCAAACCAATTCATATTTTGTTTTTGCATTGTGTCTACTGTCGTATAACTTTTTCATGGCTTAATACACTGATATAAATTGATAGGTTCATCAAAACAAGCAAACTATGCATCAAAAACAGAATCTGTCTAAAACAGAACAGTCTGTAATAATCTGAGCATTCACCATACTTCGGATACTTGAAAAATTCTACCAAAATTAGGGAAAATATACAATTTGTATAGTAAGACATTTCAAAAAGAATCAGAACCATTTGACGTCCCAGCTAAAAATGTAAAATCACGCACTACAGCCAAAGTTTCTGTCCTGCACCGTACAAACCATCAAGCAAATGTAAACATCCTAAAGGCAAACCTTGGCACATTATTTTTATAATACAATGGAATTGTACAAGGGGATAATTATTTTTGTTGAAAAGTTTCTGTAATCCAGATTCACAAAGTTGCCGTGAGCATGAACAAAGTTCAAGGAGCTCTCCCACTTCAACAGTGCTTGTCTTTCTCACTTTCACTTTCCTTTCTGAAAAGTTTTGGGTTCCCCTCTTTATTTTTGTTGTTTTTAAACTATATGAAAGCACTCAACAGAAATAAATGACTCTCTAAAACTTCCGGGTTGTCTCCCTGGCAGCGCTTTCTTTAAAGCAATTAAGCTAGGCATATAGTGCTCAAGTAATGGATCCATCCGGATCCCAAGGTATATCAAATCCAATTTTAATTAACAATGATTTGTAATTTAGTAGTGAGCACAAGGTAACATATATCATGTAATGACGAAGTCTAACTCTCTTCCTATGCATCGGCATGTCATAAAAGAACAATTCATGCACACATAGTAAAGGCCAATGCATAGTATAAATAGTTTCTTGCAATTTTGTCATATTGGAAACATAGAGAGGTGGAGATATAGTTCCTCTCTCATAATAATTGCAAGTAGGAGCAGCAAGCACATGCATATTATACTCATCAAAATCATCATGTGCAACGGTAAAAGGCAACCCATCAATATAATCCTTAATAAGTGCAAACTTCTCCGATATAGTATAATCGGGAGAATTCAAAAAGATAATAGGACTATCATGCGTGGGTGCAATAGCAACAATTTCATGTTTAACATAAGGAACTATAGCAAGTTCATCTCCATAAGCATAATTCATATTGTCATCTTGGCCACAAGCATAGCAAGCATCATCAAAAAGGGATATTTCAAGAGAATCAGTGGGATCATAACAGTCATCATAGCAATCATCCTTCGGTAAGCACGAAGGGGAATTAAACAATGTATGAGTTGAAGAGTTACTCTCATTAGAAGGTGGGCATGGGTGACTAATCCGCTCTTCCTCCTTTTGTTCTTCGCTCTCCTCCTCATCTTTTTCATCCAATGAGCTCACAGTTTCATCAATTTCTTCTTCCATAGACTCCTGCAAAATATTAGTCTCTTCTTAGACAACGGAGACTTTCTCAATATATATTTTAACATAAGCATTATAAGCATAGTTCTCATAACAATATTCAAGCATGGCAAAATTTTCAGATTTGTGAAGAGTAGCATCATACTTTTCAATCAAAGAAGCAATTTCAGAAGCACCTTAAAAGCAACAAATTCTTCAATTTGTTGAACATCATAGTAATTATAAACACCCTTACCATACTAATATACGATTCTATTATTACTAAAATCACATTGATAGGGAAGGTGTTTCTTAGGGTTTTCAGAACAACAAGTAAAATCATATATTTCACATAAATTCCAAGCATAGCATTGCAAACGTTGAATTTGACTCCATAATAGTTTCCCTTTGTCAGATATACGGTGTCGCACATAACAAGCATGCTCATCTAAAGATTTTCCCTCAACTGAGCTAGTTGGGGTTTCGGCACGAGCACAAAGGGATCGAAGATGATCCAAGTAATAAGCTTCAGCAGTGTGATAGATTTTGATTGGTTCTTCAACCATTGGTTCAGTAGGTACAACTAATTTTTTTGGTATTTTGCGTTTCCTACCCATAACTAAAGATAGAAAACAACTAAGAACAGCAAATAAAAATTACTTAGTGATAAAGCAAACAAGCACACACGAGAATATTCACCCCACACTATTGCTCCCCGGCAACGGCGCCAGAAAAAGGTCTTGATAACCCACAAGTATAGGGGATCACAATAGTTTTCGATAAGTAAGAGTGTCGAACCCAACGAGGAGCTAAAGGTAGAACAAATATTCCCTCAAGTTCTATCGACCACCGATACAACTCTACACACGCTTGACATTCGCTTTACCTAGAACAAGTATGAAACTATAAGTACTTTGTAGGTGTTTTCGGAAAGGCTTGCAAGAAAGTAAAGAGCACGAAAATAAAACTAGGGGTTGTTTAGGTAAAGTAGCAACTAAAGTAAATATAGCGAGTGTGGAAAAGTGGTGGTAGGAGTTGCGAAATTGTCCCTTAAGCAATTGACTACTTTACTAGACTGATAGCAAGTATTATCTGGGAGAGGCCACTGCTAGCATGTCATCCCTGACATGGAATTCTATGCACTTATGATTGAAACTATTAGCAAGCATCCGAAACTACTAATGTTCATTAAGGTAAAACCCAACCATAGCATTAAGATAAATTGGCCCCCCTTCAATCCCGTATGCATCAATTTCTATGCTAGGTTGAAGCTTCTGTCACTCTTGCGCTCCAATACATAGTCCTATCAACATACAACTAACCCTATGGTGTGATCCACACGCGTGCTCATATGATGGGCACCAAAGGACATCAACATAACCACAAGCAAATTAAATCAATCATAGCAATTCATCAACCACCGATAGGACAACGAAAATCTACTCAGACATCATAGGATGACAACACATCATTGGATAATAATATGAAGCATAAAGCACCATGTTCAAGTAGAGGGTACATCGGGTTACGGGAGAGTGGACCGCTATAGATAGAGGGGGGAAGGTGATGGAGATGTTGGTGAAGATGGCAGAGGTGTTGGTGAAGATCGCGGTGATGATGATGATGATGGCCATGGCGGCGTTCCGGCGCCACCGGAGGAGAGGGGGAGAGGGGCCCCCTTCTTCCTCTTCTTCCTTGACCTCCTCCCTAGATGGGAGAAGGGTTTCCCCTCTGGTCCTTGGCCTCCATGGCATGGGAGGGGCGACAGCCCCTCCGAGATTGGATCTATCTCTCTGTTTCTCTCTGGTTCTGCGTTTTGTTCTGGCTCTGTTTCACCGTTTCGTATATATATCGAGATCCGTAACTTCGATTGGCCTGAAACCTTCTCCGTGATTTTTTTTCCGAATATTAGCTTTCTTTCAGCAAAAGAAGAGCATCAACCGCCTTACGGTGGGCTCATGAGGGTAGGGGGCGCGCCCTGGGGGGGGGCACCCCCCTGCCTCGTGACCACCTCGGACACTGGTTCGTGTTGATTTTCCTTCCGAATTTTCCATATTTTCCAAAAATAAGCTCCATCCGTTTTTATCCCGTTTGGACTCCGTTTGATACGGATATTCTGCGAAACCAAAAACATGCAACAGACAGGAACTGGCACTGGGCACTGGATCAATATGTTAGTCCTAAAAATAATATAAAAAGTTGCCAAAAAGTGTATGAAAGTTAACTAATATTGGCATGGAACAATCGAAAATTATAGATACGACGGAGACGTATCAGTAATTTGTTCTCCCACCATAGAATACCTATGCTCTCGAGAGAAGCCACTAGTGAAACCTATGGCCCCCGGGTCTATCTTCATCATATTAGTCTCCTACTACTTAGTTATTTTTTTGCTCTTTACTTTGCCTTTATTTTACTTTGCATCTTTATCACAAAAATACCAAAAATATTATCTTATCATATCTATCAGGTCTCACTCTCGTAAGTGGTCGTGTAGGGATTGACAACCCCTATTCGCATTGGTTGCGAAGATTTATTTGTTTTGTGCAGGTATGAGGGACTCGCGTGTAGCCTCCTACTGGATTGATACCTTGATTCTCAAAAACTGAGGGAAATACTTACGCTACTTTGCTGCATCATCCCTTCCTCTTCTGGGAAAACCAACGTAGTGCTCAAGAGGTAGCAAGAAGGATATCTGGCGCCGTTGCCGGGGAGGTCTACGCAAAAGTCAACATACCAAGTACCCATCACATACCCTTATCTCCTGCATTACATTATTTGCCATTTGCCTCTCGTTTTCCTCTCCCCCACTTCACCCTTGCCATTTTATTCACCCTCTCTCTCTATCCTCCCTCTCTCTCTATTTGCCTCTTTTTGCTCGCTTGCTTTTTGTTTGCTTGTGTGTTAGTTAGTTTGCTTGTCACGATGGCTCAAGATAATACTAAATTGTGTGACTTTACCAATACCAACAACAATGATTTTATTAGCACTCTAATTGCTCCTCTTACCGATGCTGAATCTTGTGAAATTAATACTGCTTTGCTGAATCTTGTCATGAAAGATCTGTTTTCCGGCCTTCCTAGTGAAGATGCCGCTACCCATCTAAATAGCTTCGTTGATTTCTGTGAGATGCAAAAGAAGAAAGATGTGGATAATGATATTGTTAAATTGAAGCTATTTCCTTTTTCGCTTAGAGATCATGCTAAAGTTTGGTTTTCGTCTTTGCCTAAAAATAGTATTGATTCATGGAATAAGTGCAAAGATGCTTTTATCTCTAAGTATTTTCCTCCCGCTAAGATCATCTCTCTTAGAAACGATATTATGAATTTTAAGTAACTTGATCATGAACATGTTGCACCAAGCTTGGGAGAGAATGAAACTAATGATACGTAATCGCCCTACTCATGGTTTAAATTTGTGGATGATTATACAAAAAATTTATGCCGGATTGAATTTTGCTTTAGAAATCTATTAGATTCGGCCGCGGGAGGCACTTTTATGGAAATCACTTTAGGAGAAGCTACTAAACTCCTACATAATATTATGGTTAATTATTCTCAATGGCATACTGAAAGATCTACTAATAAAAAGGTGCATGCGATAGAAGAAATTAATGTTTTGAGTGGAAATATGGATGAACTTATGAAATTATTTGCTAATAAGAGTGTTTCTTCTGATCCTAATGATATGCCCTTGACTACTTTGATTGAGAATAATAATGAATCTATGGATGTGAATTTTGTTGGTAGGAACAATTTTGGTAACAACGCGTATAGAGGAAATTTTAATCCTAGGCCTTATCCTAGTAATCCCTCTAATAATTATGGTAATTCCTACAACAATTCTTATGGAAATTATAATAAGATGTCCTCTAATTTTGAATCAAATATTAAATAATTTATTACTTCGCAAAAGAATTTTAATGCTTTGATTGAAAAAAATTGCTTAAGATTGATGAGTTGGCTAGGAGCATTGATAGAATTTCTCTTGATGTTGATTCTTTGAAACTTAGATCTATTCCACCTAAGCATGATATCAATGAGTCTCTCAAAGCCATGAGAATTTCCATTGATGAGTGCAAAGAAAGAACCGCTAGTATGCGTGCTAAGAAAGATGCCTTTATAAGAGCGTGTTCTTCTAGTTGCTATGAAAATAAAGATGAAGATCTAAAAGTTATTGATGTGTCCCCTATTAAATCTTTGTTTTGCAATATGAATCTTGATAATGATGGGACTGAATATGATCCACCTTTACCTAGAAGGCATTCCAAGAATTAGGAATTTTTTGATCTTGATGCTAAAATTGATAAAAGTGGGATTGAAGAAATTAAAACCCTAGATGTTGCTAAACCCACTATTATGGATTTCAAGGAATTTAACTATGAAAATTGCTCTTTTATTGATTGTATTTCCTTGTTACAATCCGTGCTAAATTCCCCTCATGCTTATAGTCAAAATAAAGCATTTACTAAACATATCGTTGATGCCTTGATGCAATCTTTTGAAGAAAAACTTGAATTGGAAGTTTATATCCCTAGAAAGCTTTATGATGAGTGGGAACCAACTATTAAAATTAAAATTAAAGATCATGAATGCTATGCTTTATGTGATTTGGCTGCTAGTGTTTCCACGATTCCAAAGACTTTGTGTGATTTGTTAGGTTTTCGTGATTTTGATGATTGCTCTTTAAACTTGCACCTTGCGGATTCCACTATTAAGAAACCTATGTGAAGAATTAATGATGTTCTTATTGTTGCAAATAGGAATTATGTGCTCGTTTATTTTATTGTTCTTGACATAGATTGCAATTATTCGTGTCCTATTATTCTTGGTAGACCTTTCCTTAGAATGATTGGTGCAATTATTGATATGAAGGAAGAAAATATTAGATTCCAATTTCCATTAAGAAAAGGCATGGAACACTTTCCTAGAAATAAAATTAAATTACCTTATGAATATATTATGAGAGCCACTTATGGATTGCCTATCAAAGATGGAAATACCTAGATCTATCCTTGCTTGTTATGCCTAGCTAGGGGCGTTAAACGATAGCGCTTGTTGGGAGGCAACCCAATTTTATTTTTATTCCTTGATTTTTTTACTTTTTAGTAATAAATAATTTATCTAGACTCTGTTTTGGTTGTGTTTTTTGTGTTTAATTAGTGTTTGTGCCAAGTAGAACCGTTGGGAAGACTTGGGGAAAGTCTTGTTAAACTTGCTGTAAAAAACAGAAACTTTAGCGCTCACGAGAACTACTGCCATTTTTATTTGGAAAGTGATATTTAGTTAATTATTTTTTAAGACGATTAATAGATAAATTCCTCACGTCCAGAAATTTATTTTAGAATTTTTGGGGTTCCAGATCTTGCGCTAGCTACAGATTACTATAGACTGTTCTGTTTTTGACAGATTCTGTTTTTCGTGTGTTGTTTGCTTATTTTGATGAATATATGGCTAGTAAAATAGTTTATAAACCATAGAAAAGTTGGAATACAGTAGGTATAACACAAATATAAATAAAGAATGAGTTCATTACAGTACCTTGAAGTGGTATTTTGTTTTCTTTCGCTAACGGATCTCACGAGATTTTCTACTTTAGATTTTGTGTTGTGAAGTTTTCAAGTTTTGGGTAAAGATTTGATGGATTATGGAACAAGGAGTGGCAAGAGCCTAAGCTTGGGGATGCCCATGGCACCCCCAAGATAATCTAAGGACACCTAAAAGCCAAAGCTTGGGGATACCCCGGAAGGCATCCCCTCTTTCGTCTACTTCTATCGGTAACTTTACTTGGAGCTATATTTTTATTCGCCACATGATATGTGTTTTGCTTGGAGCATTTTGTATGATTTGAGTCTTTACTTTTTAGTTTACCACAATCATCCTTGCTGTACACACCTTTTGATAGAACCATACATGATTTGGAATTTGTTAGAATACTCTATGTGTTTCGCTTATATCTTTTGAGTTATGTAGTTTTGCTCTAGTACTTCACTTATATCTTTTAGAGCACGGTGGTGGATTCATTTTATAGAAACTATTGATCTCTCATGCTTCACTTAGATTATTTTGAGAGTCTTAAATAGCATGGTAATTTGCTTAAAATCCCAATATGCTTGGTATACAAGATTAATAATAAAACTTTCTTATGAGTGTGTTGAATACTATGAAAAGTTCGATGCTTGATAATTGTTTTGAGATATGAAGATGGTGATATTAAAGTTGTGCTAGTAGAGTAGTTGTGAATTTGAAGAATACTTGTGTTAAATTTTGTGATTCCCGTAGCATGCACGTATGGTGAACCGTTATGTGATGAAGTCGGAGCATGATTTATTTTTTGATTGTCTTCCTTATGAGTGGCGGTCGGGGACGAGCGATGGTCTTTTCCTACCAATCTATCCCCCTAGGAGCATGCGCGGAATACTTTGCTTTGATAACTTATAGATTTTTTGCAATAAGTATATGAGTTCTTTATGACTAATGTGAGTCCATGGATTATACGCACTTTTCTCACCCTTCCACCTTTGCTAGCCTCTCTAATACCGCGCACCTTTCGCCGGTATCATACACCCACCATATACCTTCCTCAAAAAAACCACCATACCTACCTATTATGGCATTTCCATAGCCATTCTGAGATATATTGCCATGCAACTTTCCACCGTTACGTTTATTATGACACACTCCATCATTGTCATATTGCTTAGCATGATCATGTAGTTGACATCGTATTTGTGGCAAAGCCACCCTTCATAATTCTTTCATACGTGTCACTCTTGATTCATTGCATATCCCGGTACACCGCCGGAGGCATTCATATAGAGTCATATTTTGTTCTAAGTATCGAGTTGTAATTGTTGAGTTGTAATAAAAATAAAAGTGTGATGATCATCATTATTAGAGCATTGTCCCAGTGAGGAAAGGTTGATGGAGACTATGATTCCCCCACAAGTCGGGATGAGACTCCGGACGAAAAATTAAAAAAAAGAGAAAGAAAAGAGGCCATAAAAAAAGAGAAAAGGGCCAAATAAAAAAATGAGAGAAAAAGAGAAGGGACAATGCTACTATCCTTTTTCCACACTTGTGCTTCAAAGTAGCACCATGATATTCATAGTAGAGAGTCTCTCATTTCGTCACTTTCATATACTAGTGGGAATTTTTCATTATAGAACTTGGCTTGTATATTCCAATGATGGGCTTCCTCAAATTGCCCTAGGTCTTCATGAGCAAGCAAGTTGGATGCACACCCACTTAGTTTCTTTTTGAGATTTCATATACCTATAGCTCTAGTGCATCCGTTGCATGGCAATCCCTACTCACTCACATTGATATCTACTGATGGGCATCTCCATAGCCCATTGATACGCCTAGTTGATGTGAGACTATCTTCTCCCTTTTTGTCTTCTCCACAACCACCATTCTATTCCACCTACAAGTGCTATGTCCATGGCTCACACTCATGTATTGCGTGAAGATTGAAAAAGTTAGAGAATGTCAAAAGTATGAAACAATTGCTTGGCTTGTCATCGGGGTTGTGCATGATTTAAATATTTTGTGTGGTGAAGATGGAGCATAGCCAGACTATATGATTTTGTAGGGATAACTTTCTTTGGCCATGTTATTTTGAGAAGACATAATTGCTTTGTTAGTATGCTTGAAGTATTATTATTTTTATGTCAATATTAAACTTTTGTCTTGAATCTTTCGGATCTGAATATTCATACCACAATTAAGAAGAATTACATTAAAATTATGCCAAGTAGCACTCCGCATCAAAAAAATCTGTTTTTATCATTTACCTACTCGAGGACGAGCAGGAATTAAGCTTGGGGATGATTGATACGTCTCCAACGTATCTATAAGTTTTGATTGCTCCATGCTATATTATCTACTGTTTTGGACATTATTGGGCTTTATTATCCACTTTTATATTATTTTTGGGACTAACCTATTAACCAGAGGCCCAGCCTAGAATTGCTGTTTTTTTGCCTATTTTAGGGTTTCGAAGAAAAAGGAATATCAAACAGAGTCCAAACGGAATGAAACCTTCGGGAACGTGATTTTCTCAACGAACAAGACCCAGGAGACATGGACCCTACGCTAAGACACAAAAGAGGAGGCCACGAGGTAGGGGGGCGCCTACCCCCCAGGCGCGCCCTCCACCCTCGTGGGCCCCCTGTTTCTCCACCGACGTACTCCTTCCTCCTATATATACCTACGTACCCTCAAACGATCAGATACGGAGCCAAAAACCTAATTCTACCGCCACAACTTTCTGTATCCACGAGATCCCATCTTGGGGCCTGTTTCGGAGCTCCGCCGGAGGGGGCATCGATCACGGAGGGCTTCTACATCAACACCATAGCCCTTCCGATTAAGTGTGAGTAGTTTACCTCAGACCTACGGGTCCATAGTTATTATCTAGATGGCTTCTTCTCTCTTTTTGGATCTCAGTACAATGTTCTCCCCCTCTCTTGTGGAGAACTATTCGATGTAATCTTCTTTTTGCGGTGTGTTTGTTGAGACTGATGAATTGTGGGTTTATGATCAAGTCTATCTATGAACAATATTTGAATCTTCTCCGAATTCTTTTGTGTATGATTGGTTATCTTTGCAAGTCTCTTCGAATTATCAGTTTGGTTTGGCCTACTAGATTGATCTTTCTTGCAATGGGAGAAGTGCTTAGCTTTGGGTTCAATCTTGCGGTGTCCTTTCCCAGTGACAGTTGGGGCAGCAAGGCACATATTGTATTGTTGCCATCGAGGATAACAAGATGGGGTTTTCATCATATTGCATGAGTTTATCCCTCTACATCATGTCATCTTGCTTAAGGCGTTACTCTGTTTTTAACTTAATACTCTAGATGCATGCTGGATAGCGGTCGATGAGTGGAGTAATAGTAGTAGATGCAGGCAGGAGTCGGTCTACTTGTCTCGGACGTGATGCCTATATACATGATCATACCTAGATATTCTCATAACTATGCTCAATTCTATCAATTGCTCAACAGTAATTTGTTCACCCATCGTAGAATACCTATGCTCTCGAGAGAAGCCACTAGTGAAACCTATGGCCCCCGGGTCTATCTTCATCATATTAATCTCCTACTACTTAGTTATTTCTTGCTCTTTACTTTGCCTTTATTTTACTTTGCATCTTTATCACAAAAATACCAAAAATATTATCTTATCATATCTATCAGGTCTCACTCTCGTAAGTGGCCGTGTAGGGATTGACAACCCCTATTCGCGTTGGTTGCGAGGATTTATTTGTTTTGTGCAGGTACGAGGTACTCGCGTGTAGCCTCCTACTGGATTGATACCTTGGTTCTCAAAAACTGAGGGAAATACTTATGCTACTTTGCTGCATCATCCCTTCCTCTTCGGGGAAAACCAACATGGTGCTCAAGAGGTAGCATTTATCCGTATTTTTATTCGTGCAAAGTACTCGTAGTTTTATCCTCGCAAAATAGTTTCGTACTTGTTTCCGGTAAAGCAAACATCAAGCGTACGTAGAGTTGTATCGATGGTCGATAGAACTTGAGTGAATATTTGTTCTACCTTTAGCTCATCGTTGGGTTCGACACTCTTATTTATCAAAAAAGGCTACAAACGATCCCCTATACTTGTGGGTTATCATTATGTGATGCATGGTTGACCGTATCTACGAACTTTGTAGGCAGGAGCGAAAAGGGTGAGTTCTTTTGGCAGTGCGGGCATGGTTTGTTTCATGCGCGAAAGCGCTTTGCGCCCTATATATGACGTGCACATCATCCATGAACGCAATGTGAAAGTCGTTAGAAAAATGTGGCCATCAGGAAGTTTTGTGGCGTAATTGAACGAGTAGAGGCAATGTGACCATTTGCACATTGCACTACATTTTGATTAATTCATTTATACATGCAATGTTGCTCTCCACGTTGTTTAGCATGCACGTGTTATCGTGATGTACTACGGATGAGAAGGCAGACCATTCACGCACATACATTATTGGATGAAACTCAAGGGCTATGTGTGTGTGATGACCTGTGCCAGCTCCGATTATTCTAATATCATTGAATTTGATCTACCCATGAAAAACTTGTTGATACTTTGATTATCTCGTTTAATTTGAATATGTTGTACTAGAGATATTTGCAAGCTATTTATGAATGAATTGTGCTATTCGCTATCCAAACTTTGCTGAATTATGTCGTGTTTGATGAAAATCGTCGAGTTTGATATGTACGCGGGCATGATTGGGAAAACCAACGCAGTGCTTAAGAGGTAGCAGACTCCCCTTTCGTAGTCCCACTAGGAGGGGGAAGGAAGAAGTGGGAGAGGGGAAAGGCAAGGGGGCACCGCCCCCCTTCCTTGTCCCATTCGGACTCAATGGGAGGGGGCGCGCGGCTTGCCCTGGCCGGCCCTTCTCTCTCTCCACTAGATCCCAACAAGGCCCATTAACCCCCGGGGGGTTCCGGTAACCCCCCCCCGGCATTCCGGTAAAATACCAATTTCACCTGGAACTATTCCGATGTCCAATATATCAATCTTTATGTCTCGACTATTTCGAGACTTCTCGTCATGTCCGTGATCATATCCGGGACTCCGAACTACCTTCGGTACATCAAAACACATAAACTCATATTACCGATCGTCACTGAAGTTTAAGCGTGCGGATCCTACGGGTTCGAGAAATATGTAGACATGACCGAGACTCGTCTCCGGTCAATAACCAATAGCGGAACCCGGATGCTCATATTGGCTCCTACATATTCTATGAAGATCTTTATCGGTCAAACTGCATAACAACATACGTTGTTCCCTTTGTCATCGGTATGTTACTTGCCCGAGATTCGATCATCGGTATCTCAATACCTAGTTCAATCTCGTTACCGTCAAGTCTCTTTATTCGTTCCGTAATACATCATCCTGCAACTAACTCATTAGTTGCATTGCTTGCAAGGCTTATAGTGATGTGCATTACCGAGAGGGCCCAGAGATACCTCTCCGACAATCGAAGTGACAAATCCTAATCTCGATCTATGCCAACCCAACAAGTACCTTCGGAGACACCTGTAGAGCACCTTTATAATCACCCAGTTACGTTGTGACGTTTGGTAGCACACAAAGTGTTCCTCCGGTATTCGGGTGTAGCATAATCTCATAGTCATACGAACATGTATAAGTCATGTAGAAAGCAATAGAAATATGCTAAGCTAACGGAATGGGTCAAGTCAATCACATCATTCTCTAATGATGCGATCCCGTTAATCAAATGACAACTCATGTCTATGGCTAGGAAACTTAACCATCTTTGATTCAACGAGCTAGTCAAGTAGAGGCATACTGGTGACACTTAGTTTGTCTATATATTCACACATGTACTAAGTTTCCGGTTAATACAATACTAGCATGGATAATACACATTTATCATAATATAAGGAAATATAAATAACAACTTTATTATTGCCTCTAGGGCATATTTCCTTCAGTCTCCCACTTGCACTAGAGTCAATGATCTAGTTTACACAGTAATGATTCTAACACCCATGGAGTCTTGGTGTTGATCATGTTTTGCTCTTGAGAGAGGCTTAGTCAACGGGTGTGTAATATTCAGATCCATGTGTATCTTGCAAATCTCTATGTCTCCCTCCTTGACTTGGTCGCAGATGGAATTGAAGCGTCTCATTATGTGCTTGGTTCTCTTGTGAAATTTGGATTCCTTTGCCAAGGCAATTGCACCAGTATTGTCACAAAAGCTTTTCATTGGACCCGATGCACTGGGTATGACACCTAGATCGGATATGAACTCCTTCATCCAGACTCCTTCATTTGATGATTCTGAAGCAGCTATGTACTCCACTTCACACGTAGATCCCACCACGACGCTTTGCTTAGAACTGCACCAACTGATAGCTCCACCGTTCAATATAAATATGTATCCGGTTTGTGACTTAGAGTCATCCGGATCAATGTCAAAGCTTGCATCGACATAACCATTTATGACGAGCTCTTTGTCACCCCCATAAACGAGAAACATATCCTTAGTCCTTTTAAGGTATTTCAGGATGTTCTTGACCATTGTCTAGTGATCCACTCCTGGATTACTTTGGTACCTCCCTACTAAACTAATAGCAAGGCACACATCAGGTCTGGTACATAGCATTGCATACATGATAGAGCCTATGGCTGAATCATAAGGAACATCTTTCATTTTCTCTCTATCTTCTGCAGTGGTCGGGCATTGAGTCTGACTCAACTTCACACCTTGTAACACAGGCAATAACCCTTTCTTTGCTTGATCCATTTTGAACTTCTTCAAAACTTTATCAAGGTATGTGCTTTGTGAAAGTCCAATTAGGCGTCTTGATCTACCTCTATAGATCTTGATGTCTAATATATAAGCTGCTTCACCGAGGTCTTTCATTCAAAAACTCTTATTCAAGTATCCTTTTATGCTATCCACAAATTTTATATCATTTCCAATCAACAATATGTCATCCACATATAATATTAGAAATGCTACAGAGCTCCCACTCACTTTCTTGTAAATACAGGCTTCTCCAAAAGTCTGTATAAAACCATATGCTTTGATCACACTATCAAAATGTTTATTCCAACTCCGAGATGCTTGCACTAGTCCATAGATGGATCGCTGGAGCTTGCACACTTTGTTAGCATCCTTTGGATCGATAAAACCTTCAGGTTGCATCATATACAACTCTTCTTCTAGAAATCCATTCAGGAATGCAGTCTTTACATCCATTCGCCAAATTTCATAATCATAAAATCCGGCAATTGCTAACATGATTCAGACGGACTTAAGCATCGCTACGGGTGAGAAAGTCTCATCGTAGTCAACTCCTTGAACTTGTCGAAAACCTTTCGCAACAAGTCGAGCTTTGTAGACAGTAACATTACCATCAGCATCAGTCTTCTTCTTGAAGATCCATTTGTTCTCGATGGCTTGCCGATCATCGGGCAAGTCAACCAAAGTCCACACTTTGTTCTCATACATGGATCCCATCTCAGATTTCATGGCCTCAAGCCATTTTGCGAAATCTGGGCTCATCATCGCTTCCTCATAGTTCGTAGGTTCGTCATGGTCTAGTAACATGACCTCCAAAACAGGATCACCGTATCACTCTGGTGTGGATCTTACTCTGTTTGACCTACGAGGTTCAGTGGTAGCTTGATCTGAAGTCACATGATCATCATCATTAGCTTCCTCACTAATTGGTGTAGGAGTCACAGGAACAAATTTCTATGATGAACTACTTTCCAATAAGGGAGCAGGTACAGTTACCTCATCAAGTTCTACTTTCCTCCCACTCACTTCTTTCGAGAGAAACTCCTTCTCTAGAAATGACCCATTCTTAGCAACGAATGTCTTGCCTTCGGATCTGTGATAGAAGGTGTACCCAACAGTCTCCTTTGGGTATCCTATGAAGACACATTTCTCCGATTTGGGTTCGAGCTTATTAGGTTGAAGCTTTTTCACATAAGCATCACAGCCCCAAACTTTAAGAAACAACAACTTTGGTTTCTTGCCAAATAATTCATAAGGCGTCGTCTCAACGGATTTAGATGGTGCCCTATTTAAAGTGAATGCAGCCGTCTCTAAAGCATAACCCCAAAATGATAGCGGTAAATCAGTAAGATACATCATAGATCGCACCATATCTAGTAAACTACGATTAAGACGTTCAGACACACCATTACGTTGTGGTGTTTCAGGTGGCGTGAGTTGAGAAAGTATTCCACATTGTTTCAAATGAAGACCAAACTCATAACTCAAATATTCTCCTTGATGACCCACAAGTATAGGGGATCTATCGTAGTCCTTTCGATAAGTAAGAGTGTCGAACCCAACGAGGAGCAGAAGGAAATGATAAGTGGTTTCCAGCAAGGTATTCTCTGCAAGTACTGAAATAAGTGGTAACAGATAGTTTTGTGATAAGATAATTTGTAACGAGCAACAAGTAACAAAAGTAAATAAGGTGCAACAAGGTGGCCCAATCCTTTTTGTAGCAAAGGACAAGCCTGGACAAACTCTTATATGATGTAAAGCACTCCCGAGGACACATGGGAATATCGTCAAGCTAGTTTTCATCACGTTCATATGATTCGCGTTCGGTACTTTGATAATTTGGTATGTGGGTGGACCGGTGCTTGGGTACTGCCCTTACTTGGACAAGCATCCCACTTATGATTAACCTCTATTGCAATCATCCGCAACTACAACAAAAGTATTAAGGTAAACCTAACCATAGCATGAAACATATGGATTCAAATCAGCCCCTTATGAAGCAACACATAAACTAGGGTTTAAGCTTCTGTCACTCTAGCAACCCATCATCTACTTATTACTCCCCAATGCCTTCCTCTAGGCCCAAATAATGGTGAAGTGTCATGTAATCGACGTTCACATAACACCACTAGAGGAGAGACAACATACATCTCATCAAAATATTGAACGAATACCAAATTCACATGACTACTAATAGCAAGACTTCTCCCATGTCCCCAGGAACAAAAATAACTACTCACAAAGCATAAACATGTTCATAATCAGAGGGGTATTAATATGCATATAGGATCTGAACATATAATCTTCCACCAATTGAACCAACTAGCATCAACTACAAGGAGTAATTAACACTACTAGCAACCTACTAGCACCAATCCCGGACTTGGAGACAAGAATTGGATACAAGAGATGAACTAGGGTTTTGAGATGAGATGGTGCTGACGAAGATGTTGATGGAGATTGCCCTCTCCCGATGAGAGGAGCGTTGGTGATGACGATGGCGATGGTTTCCCCCTCTGGGTGGGAAGTTTCCCCGACAGAACATCTCCGCCAGAGCCCTAGATTAGTTCCGCCTCGTGGCAGTGGAGTTTCGTCCGAGAAGATGGCTTACGATTTTTTCCCATCGAAAGACTCCATATAGCAGAAGATGGTCACCGGAGGGCCACCAGGGGGCCCACGAGGTAGGGGGCGCGCCCAGGGGGGTAGGGCGCGCCCCCACCCTCGTGTGCAGGGTGTGGCCCCCTGGTGAAGTTCTTGCTCTCAATATTTTTTATATATTTGGAAAACATCTTCCGTGAAGTTTCAGTACTTTTGTAGTTATGCAGAATAGGTCTCTAATATTTGCTCCTTTTCCAGCCGAGAATCCCAGCTGCCGACATTCTCCCTCTTTATGCAAGCCTTGTAAAATAAGAGAGAATAGGCATAAGTATTGTGACATAATGTGTAATAACAGCCCATAATGCAATAAATATTGATATAAAAGCATGATGCAAAATGGACGTATCAACTCCCCCAAGCTTAGACCTCGCTTGTCCTCAAGCGAATAGCCGAAATCGAAAAATATGTCCACATGTTTAGAGATAGAGGTGTCGATAAAAATAAAATACGGACATGAGGGCATCATGATCATTCTTAGAACAGCAACTAATATAATTCTTGTCATATAATCTCTAATGCTAGAGTAATAATTCAATCACAATGTCAAGTATGAATCGTAAACTTCATTGAAAACTAACAAACTACAATCTCAGTCATTGAAGCAATTGCAATTTATCATAACATAGGTAAGAGTCAATGTATAAGAGCTTTTCAGCAAGTCCACATACTCAACTATCATATAATCTATCACAATTGCTGACACTCACGCAATACTTATGGGTATGGAGTTTTAATCGGACACAGAGAAATATAGGGACTTATAGTTTTGCCTCCCAACGTTTTACCTCAAGGGTAATGTCAACAGTAATAGTTCATGAAAACTCACATCCAATTAGCCATATATACCAGGATCTTTCCAACATATTGTGCTTGCCAAAGGATAAAGTGTAAAAAGGAAGGGTGAAAATCACCATGACTCTTATGCAATATAGGAGATAAAAGTAAAAGATAGGCCCTTCGCAAAGGGAAGCAGAGGTTGTCATGCGCTTTTATGGTTGGATGCACAAAATCTTAATGCGAAAGAATGTCACTTTATATTGCCACTTGTGATATGGACCTTTATTATGCAGTCTGTCGCTTTTATTACTTCCATATCACACGATCGTATAAAGCTTATTTCCTCCACACCAATCAATCATACATATTTAGAGAGCAATTTTTATTGCTTGCACCGATGACAACTTACTTGATGGATCTTACTCAATCCATAGGTAGATATGGTGGACTCTTATGGCAAGACTGGTTTAAGGGTATTTGGAAGCACAAGTAGTATCTCTACTTGGTGCAATGAATTTGGCTAGCATGAGGGGGAAAGGCAAGCTCATCATGTTGGAAGATCCAAGACAATATAATTCATCTCAGATGTAAGAAAACATAACCCATTACGTTGTCTTCCTTGTCCAATGTCAACTCTTTAGCATGTCATATTTTAATGAGTGCTCACAATCATAAAAGATGTCCAAGATAGTATATTTATATGTGAAGACCTCTCTTTCTTTATTACTTCCTATTAATTGCAACGATGACCAAAACTGTGTTTGTCAACCCTCAACAACTTTTATTCATCATACTCTTTCTATGTGAGCTCATTACTCTCCATAAGACTCACATGATCTCTTTGTTTCTTTTTATTTCTTTCTCTTTTCTTTTATTCACTTAGGATCATGGCAAAATAATCAAGCCCTTGACTCAACACTAATCTTTATTATATAGCTCACGGACTCGATTACATAGAAAGATCATAAAGCAAAACTCACAACTAGATCATACTAAAAGCTTTTATTCTGCTAGATCAAGATATTACCAAAAGGATCGAACTAAGAAAAACGGTAAAGATAAAGTGATGGTGATATGATACCGGGGCACTCCCCCAAGCTTGGCAGTTGCCAAGTGGAGTGCCCATACACATGTGATTATGTCTCCTTTGTTGGTGAAGAAGGTGGGGATGTTGATGATGGATAGTCGCACATCGAGCGTAGGGGGTCTTCTAACTTGCGGATAATGCCCTTGAGTGCAATGATATGCTCCTTCAACAAAATATTTTCACGTGTGAGATACTTATTTTGTATACGAGCTAACTCAATCATCTTGAAAGCTTCAATTTCTGTTGGAGTAAGAAGATTGTGATCCAGTTGAAGGGTGTATTCTGCTGCCGGAACTTGGTCCTCCATGGCCTTCTTGATCCCTTCATCCTTGTTGATCTCCATGGGTTCTTCTCTCTTCAGCTCTATCTTCATTAGCCAAGCATCGTTGCCCTCATGGTTGGAGGAGGAGGGAGATGACATAGTGCCTGGCCTTGACAACCCTGACAGAAAACAGCTCGAAACAAAGACAGGAGATTTTTGCGTGATACGGGAGTCAAAACCTCCGGGAGATTATATAATGAAATTTTACCGACCAAAATACGTGTCATGTATGAAAACGGAGTCCAGAGAGCACACGAGGTGCCCACGAGGTAGGGGGGCGTGCCCAGTAGGGTAGGGCCCGCCCTCCACCCTCGTGGAGCCCTCGTGTCCTTCCCGAACTGCTACTTATTTTTCTAAATATTCCAAAATGGAGAAATATTGCCTTAAAACTGTTTTGGAGTCGGTTTGCTTACCGTACCACATACCTATTCCTTTTCGGAGTCTGAAACGTTCCGGAAAGTGTCCCTTATGTATTCCTCTGGGGTTACGGTTTCAATAACATTGGTTTCAACATTTATGGGATTACGTGAGATATAATGTTTGATTCTTTGACCGTTCACCACCTTCGGATTTGTGCCTTCGAAGTTGTTGATTTTTATGGCACCGGAATGGTAGACCTCCTCGATAACGTAAGAGACTTCCCATTTAGAGAGAAGTTTTCCTACAAAAAATCTTAAACGAGAGTTGTATAGCAATACATAATCACCTACATTAAACTCACGCTTTTGTATCCTTTTGTCATGCCATCTTTTAACTTTTTCTTTAAACAACTTGGCATTTTCGTAGGCTTGGGTTCTCCATTCATCAAGTGAGCTAATATCAAATAACCTCTTCTCACCGGCAAGTTTAAAATCATAATTAAGTTCTTTAATAGCCCAATAAGCCTTGTGTTCTAGTTCGAGAGGTAAGTGACATGCTTTTCCAAAGACCATTTTATACGGAGACATACCCATAGGATTTTTATATGCAGTTCTATAGGCCCATAATGCATCATCAAGTTTCTTGGACCAATTCTTTCTAGACCTATTAACAGTCTTTTGCAAAATTAATTTGAGTTCTCTATTACTCAATTCTACTTGACCACTAGACTGAGGGTGATAAGGAGATGCAATTCTATGATTAACATCATATTTAGCAAGCATTTTACGGAAAGCACCATGAATAAAATGTGAACCACCATCAGTCATTAAATATCTAGGGACTCCAAATCTTGGAAAAATAACTTCTTTAAGCATTTTAATAGAAGTGTTATGATCAGCACTACTAGTTGGAATAGCTTCTACCCACTTAGTAACGTAATCAACAGCAACTAAAATATGTGTATAACCATTAGAGGAAGGAAAAGGTCCCATATAGTCAAAGCCCCAAACATCAAATGGTTCAATAACAAGTGAATAATTCATAGGCATTTCTTGACGTCTACTAATATTACCAATTCTTTGACATTCATCACAAGATAAGACAAACTTACGGGCATCCTTGAAGAGAGTAGGCCAATAAAAACCAGATTGCAGTACCTTATGTGCAGTTCTATCTCCAGCATGGTGTCCTCCATAAGCTTCGGAGTGACACTTGCGTAGGATCTGTTCCTGTTCATGCTCAGGTACACAACGTCTAATAACACCATCTACTCCTTCTTTATAAAGATGTGGGTCATCCCAAAAGTAATGCCTCAAATCATAGAAGAACTTTTTCTTTTGCTGGTATGTGAAACTAGGTGGTATAAACTTAGCAACAATGTAATTAGCATAATCAGCATACCATGGAGCAGTATGAGAAGCATTTATGACATTTAATTGCTCATCAGGAAAGCTATCATCAATAGGTAGTGGGTCATCAAGCACATTTTCTAACCTAGACAAGTTGTCTGCAACGGGGTTCTCAGCTCCTTTTCTATCAACAATATGCAAATCAAATTCTTGTAGCAAGAGAACCCATCTAATAAGTCTAGGTTTAGCATCTTTCTTTTCCATAAGATATTTAATAGCAGCATGATCAGTGTGAATAGTTACTTTAGAATCAACAATATAAGGTCTAAACTTATCACAAGCAAATACAACTGCTAAGAATTCTTTTTCAGTAGTAGCATAATTTCTTTGAGCATTGTCTAGAGTTTTACTAGCATATTGAATAACATTTAGTTTCTTATCAACTCTTTGTCCTAGAACAGCACCTACAGCATAATCACTAGCATCACACATAATTTCAAAGGGTAAATTCCAATCAGGTGGCTGAACAATAGGTGCAGAGATCAATGCTTTCTTAAGTATTTCAAATGCTTCTACACAATCATCATCAAAGACAAATGGTATATCTTTTTGTAATAAATTAGTCAGAGGCCGAGAAATTTTTGAGAAGTCCTTAATGAACCTCCTATAAAAACCGGCATGACCAAGGAAACTTCTTATACCTTTGATGTCCTTGGGACATGGCATCTTTTCAATAGCATCAACCTTGGCTTTATCAACTTCAATACCTCTTTCAGAAACTTTATGCCCCAAGACAATACCTTCATTAACCATAAAGTGGCACTTTTCCCAATTCAAGACAAGATTAGTTTCTTCACATCTCTGCAAAACTCGATCAAGGTTGCTCAAGCAATCATCAAAAGAAGATCCATAGACGGAAAAGTCGTCCATGAAAACCTCACAAATCTTTTCACAAAAGTCAGAGAATATAGCCATCATGCATCTTTGAAAGGTAGCAGGTGCATTACATAAACCAAAAGGCATACGTCTATAAGCAAAGTACCAAAGGGCATGTAAAGTAGTCTTTGATTGATCTTTGGCTGACACAGGTATTTGAGAGAAACCAGAATAACCATCTAGAAAGCAAAAATGTGTATGTTTGGACAATCTTTCTAGCATTTGATCGATAAAAGGTAAGGGGTAATGATCTTTTTTAGTAGCCTTATTTAATTTGCGGAAATCAATTACCATCCTATAACCTGTAATAATTCTTTAAGGAATCAATTCATCTTTATCATTAGGAACAACAGTAATACCTCCCTTCTTAGGGACACAATGGACAGGGCTTACCCACTGACTATCAGCAACGGGATAAATTATACATGCCTCAAGGAGCTTTAGTATCTCCTTTCTTACCACTTCTTTCATTTTAGCATTCAGCCGGCGTTGATGATCGCGAACTGGTTTAGCATCTTCTTCCAAATTAATTTTATGTTGACATAGAGTGGGACTAATGCCCTTAAGATCATCAAGAGTATACCCAATAGCAGCACGGTGCTTCTTCAGAGTTTTCAATAATCTCTCTTCCTCATGCTCTGAAAGGTTAGCACTAATAATAACAGGATATATCTTTTTCTCATCAAGATAAGCATATTTAAGAGTATCAGGTAACGGTTTAAGCTCAAACACGGGATCACCCTTGGGTGGAGGAGGATCCCCTAGGATTTCAACAGGTAAATTGTTTTTCAGAATAGGTTCCTGTTTAAAGAATACTTCATCTAATTCCCTTCTTTCATTCATAAACATGTCATTTTCATGGTCTAGCAAGTATTGTTCTAAAGGATCACTAGGAGGTACGGCAATAGAAGCAAGACCAATAATTTCATCCTTACTAGGTAATTCTTCTTCACGGTGTTGTCTACTAAATTTAGAAAAATTAAATTCATGAGTCATATCATCTAAACCGATAGTAACAACATCTCTTTTGCAATCTATGGTAGCATTAACAGTATTTAAGAAGGGTCTACCAAATATAATGGGACAAAAGCTATCTTGTGGGGAACCAAGAACAAGAAAATCAGCAGGATATTTAGTTTTCCCACACAAGACTTCAACATCTCTAACAATTCCCATTGGTGAAATAGTATCTCTATTGGCAAGTTTAATTGTGACATCAATATCTTCCATCTCAGCAGGTGCAATATCATGCATAACTTCTTTGTATAAGGAATAAGGTATTGCACTAGCACTAGCACCCATATCACATAAGCCATGATAACAATGATCTCCTATTTTAACAGAAATAACAGGCATGCCTACCACAGGTCTAGGTTTATCTTTATCACAAGGTTTAGCAATTCTAGCAGTTTCATCATAGAAATAAATAACATGCCCATCTATATTATCAGACAAGAGATCTTTAACAATAGCAATATTAGGTTCAACTTTAACTTGCTCAGGAGGTGTATATGTTTTAATATTGCTTTTACGAACCACAGTTGAAGCTTTAGCATGATCCTTTATCCTAACAGGGAAAGGTGGTTTCTCAACATAAGAAGTAGGAACAATAGGATCATTATAAGTGATAGTCTTTTCTTCAACTTTAATAGGTGCAGCTACTTTTACTTCTATGGGAGGATGATATTTAAACCACTTCTCCTTGGGGAGATCAACATAAGCAGCAAAAGATTCACAGAAAGAAGCTACTATCTCAGAGTCAAGTCCATATTTAGTGCTAAATTTACGAAAAATATCGGTATCCATAAAAGATTTAACACAATCAAAACTAGGTGTCATACCTGACTCCTTACCATTGTCGAGGTCCCAATCTTCAGATTTGCGTTTAATTCTTTCCAATAAATCCCATTTGAATTCAATAGTCTTCATCATAAAAGAGCCAGCACAAGAAGTATCAAGCATGGTGCGATTGTTACCAGAAAGCCGAGCATAAATTTTTTGAATAATCATTTCTCTTGAGAGCTCATGATTGGGGCATGAATATAACATTGATTTAAGCCTCCCCCAAGCTTGAGCGATGCTTTCTCCTTCGCGAGGCCAAAAATTATATATATAATTGCGATCACGATGAACAAGATGCATAGGATAAAACTTCTGATGAAATTCCAATTTCAATCGTTTGTAATTCCAAGACCCCATATCATCACATAGCCTATACCATGTCGATGCATCTCCCCTCAAAGATAAAGGGAAGACCTTCTTCTTAACAACATCTCCGGGTACACCTGCAAGCTTAAATAATCCACAAACTTCATCCACATATATCAGATGTTCATCAGGATGTTTTGTTCCATCTCCTAAAAAAGGATTAGCTAGCAGTTTTTCTATCATACCCGAAGGAACTTCAAAGCAAGCATTTTTTCATTTTTCAGTAGGTTCAGTAGGTTGAGGAGCAACTCTTTGCTCTACTGGTCGGGGTGAAGATACCCCGAACAAGCCCCTCAGAGGATTACTTTCCATAGTAACAAGTGACAGTAAATTTCAGCACACTATATAAATTTTTCCTTACCAAATTCCACCTACCAAAGGCGCTTCACTCCCCGGCAACGGCGCCAGAAAAGAGTCTTGATGACCCACAAGTATAGGGGATCTATCGTAGTCCTTTCGATAAGTAAGAGTGTCGAACCCAACGAGGAGCAGAAGGAAATGATAAGCGGTTTCCAGCAAGGTATTCTCTGCAAGTACTGAAATAAGTGGTAACAGATAGTTTTGTGATAAGATAATTTGTAACGAGCAACAAGTAACAAAAGTAAATAAGGTGCAGCAAGGTGGCCCAATCCTTTTTGTAGCAAAGGACAAGCCTGGACAAACTCTTATATGATGTAAAGCGCTCCCGAGGACACATGGGAATATCGTCAAGCTAGTTTTCATCACGTTCATATGATTCGCGTTCGGTACTTTGATAATTTGGTATGTGGGTGGACCGGTGCTTGGGTACTGCCCTTACTTGGACAAGCATCCCACTTATGATTAACCTCTATTGCAAGCATCCGCAACTACAACAAAAGTATTAAGGTAAACCTAACCATAGCATGAAACATATGGATCCAAATCAGCCCCTTACGAAGCAACGCATAAACTAGGGTTTAAGCTTCTGTCACTCTAGCAACCCATCATCTACTTATTACTTCCCAATGCCTTCCTCTAGGCCCAAATAATGGTGAAGTGTCATGTAGTCGACGTTCACATAACACCACTAGAGGAGAGACAACATACATCTCATCAAAATATCGAACGGATACCAAATTCACATGACTACTAATAGCAAGACTTCTCCCATGTCCTCAGGAACAAAAGTAACTACTCACAAAGCATAAACATGTTCATAATCAGAGGGGTATTAATATGCATATAGGATCTGAACATATAATCTTCCACCAATTGAACCAACTAGCATCAACTACAAGGAGTAATTAACACTACTAGCAACCTACTAGCACCAATCCCGGACTTGGAGACAAGAATTGGATACAAGAGATGAACTAGGGTTTTGAGATGAGATGGTGCTGATGAAGATGTTGATGGAGATTGCCCTCTCCCGATGAGAGGAGCGTTGGTGATGACGATGGCGATGATTTCCCCCTCCGGGAGGGAAATTTCCCCGGCGGAACAGCTCCGCCAGAGCCCCAGATTGGTTCCGCCTCGTGGCGGCGGAGTTTCGTCTGAGAAGATGGCTTATGATTTTTTTTCCCATTGAAAGACTCCATATAGCAGAAGATGGCCACCGGAGGGCCACCAGGGGGCCCACGAGGTAGGGGGCGCGCCCAGGGGGGTAGGGCGCGCCCCCACCCTCGTGGGCAGGGTGTGGCCCCCCTGGTGAAGTTCTTGCTCTCAATATTTTTTATATATTTGGAAAACATCTCCCGTGAAGTTTCAGGACTTTTGGAGTTGTGCAGAATAGGTCTCTAATATTTGCTCCTTTTCCAGCCCAGAATCCCAGCTGCCGGCATTCTCCCTTTTTGTGTAAACCTTGTAAAATAAGAGAGAATTGGCATAAGTATTGTGACATAATGTGTAATAACAGCCCATAATGCAATAAATATTGATATAAAAGCATGATGCAAAATGGACGTATCACTCCACCATGATCAGATCGTAGAAACTTTATTTTCTTGTTACTATGATTTTGCACTTCACTCTGAAATTCTTTGAACTTTTCAAATGTTTCAGACTTATGTTTCATCAAGTAGATATACCCGTATCTGCTCAAATCATCCGTGAAGGTGAGAAAATAACGATACCCGCCGCGAGCCTCAACATTCATCAGACCACATACATCAGTATGTATGATTTCCAACAAATCTGTTGCTCGCTCCATAGTTCCGGAGAATGGCGTTTTAGTCATCTTGCCCATGAGGCATGGTTCGCAAGTACCAAGTGATTCATAATCAAGTGATTCCAAAAGTCCATCAGAATGGAGTTTCTTCATGCGCTTTACACCAATATGACCTAAACGGCAGTGCCACAAATAAGTTGCACTATCATTCAACTCTGCATCTTTTAGCTTCAATATTATGAATATGTGTATCACTACTATCGAGATTCATCAAAAATAGACCACTCTTCAAGGGTGCATGACCATAAAAGATATTACTCATATAAATAGAACAACCATTATTCTCATGTTTAAATGAATAACTGTCTCGCATCAAACAAGATCCAGATATAATGTTCATGCTCAACGCTGGCACCAAATAACAATTAGTCAGGTCTAAAACTAATCCCGAAGGTAGATGTAGAGGTAGCGTGCAGACCGCGATCACATCGACTTTGGAACCATTTCCCACGGGCATCGTCACCTCGTCCTTAGCCAATCTTCGCTTAATCCGTAGTCCCTGTTTCGAGTTGCAAATATTAGCAACAGAATCAGTATCAAATACCCAGGTGCTACTGCGAGCATTAGTAAGGTACACATCAATAACATGTATATTACATATACCTTTTTTCACCTTGCCATCCTTCTTATCCGCCAAATACTTGGGGCAGTTCCGCTTCTAGTGACCAGTCCCTTTGCAGTAGAAGCACTCAGTCTCAGGTTTAGGTCCAGGCTTGGGCTTCTTCACTTGAGCAGCAACTTGCTTGCCGTTCTTCTTGAAGTTCCCCTTCTTCCCTTTACCCTTTTTCTTGAAACTGGTGGTCTTGTTGACCATCAACACTTGATGCTCCTTCTTGATTTCTACCTTCGCAGCCTTTAGCATTGCGAAGAGCTCGGGAATTGTCTCATCCATCCCTTGCATATTATAGTTCATCACGAAGCTCTTGTAGCTTGGTGGCAGTGATTGAAGAATTCTGTCAATGACACTATCATCCGGAAGATTAACTCCCAGTTGAATCAAGTGATTGTTATACCCAGACATTTAAAGTATATGCTCACTGACAGAACTATTCTCTTCCATCTTGCAGCTATAGAACTTATTGGAGACTTCATATCTCTCAATCCGGGCATTTGCTTGAAATATTAACTTCAACTCCTGGAACATCTCATATGCTCCATGACGTTCAAAACGTCGTTGAAGTCCCTGTTCTAAGCCGTAAATCATGACACACTGAACTATGGAGTAGTCATCAGCTTTGCTCTGCCAGACGTTCATAACACCTGGCGTTGCTCTTGTAGTGGGTTTGGCACCTAACGGTGCTTCCAGGACGTAATTCTTCTGTGCAGCAATGAGGATAATCCTCAAGTTACGGACCCAGTCCGTGTAATTGCTACCATCATCTTTCAACTTTGCTTTCTCAAGGAACACATTAAAATTCAATGGAACAACAACATGGGCCATCTATCTACAACAACATAGACATGCAAAATACTATCAGGTACTAAGTTCATGATAAATTAAAGTTCAATTAATCATATTACTTAAGAATTCTCACTTAGAAAGACATCCCTCTAATCATCTAAGTGATCACGTGATCCATATCAACTAAACCATGTCCGATCATCACGTGAGATGGAGTAGTTTTCAATGGTGAACATCACTATGTTGATCATATCTACTATATGATTCATGCTCGACCTTTCGGTCTCAGTGTTCCAAGGCCATATCTGCATATGCTAGGCTCGTCAAGTTTAACCCAAGTATTCTGCGTGTGCAAAACTGGCTTGCACCCGTTGTATGTGAACGTAGAGCTTATCACACCCGATCATCACGTGGTGTCTCGACACGACGAACTTTCGCAATGGTGCGTACTCAGGGAGAACACTTATACCTTGAAATTTAGTGAGAGATCATCTTATAATGCTACCGTCGATCTAAGAAAAATAAGATGCATAAAAGATAAACATCACATGCAATCAATATAAGTGATATGATATGGCCATCATCATCTTGTGGCTGTGATCTCCATCTCCAAAGCACCGTCATGATCACCATCGTCGCCGTCTTGACACCTTAATCTCCATCGAAGCATCATTGTCGTCACACCAACTATTGCCTCCATGACTATCGCTGCCGCTTAGTGATAAAGTAAAGCAATTACATGGCGATTGCATTTCATACAATAAAGCGACAACCATATGGCTCCTGTAAGTTGCCGATAACTGTGTTACAAAACATGATCATCTCATACAATAAAATTTAGCATCATGTCTTTGACCATATCACGTCACAACATGCCCTGCAAAAATAAGTTAGACGTCCTCTACTTTGTTGTTGCAAGTTTTACGTGGCTGCTACGGGCTGAGCAAGAACCGTTCTTACCTACACATCAAAAACCACAACACGGTATAGTGATTGCTTTTTGATCTTCAGAAAGAACCCTGTTCATTGAATCCGATTCAACTAAAGCTGGAGAAACAGACACCCACTAGCCACCTGTGTGCGAAGCACATTGGTAGAACCAGCCTCGCATAAGCGTACGCGTAATGTCGGTCTGGGCCGCTTCATCCAACAATGTTGCTGAATCAAGAATCAACTAGTGACGGCAAGCAATATATATATACCCACGCCCACAACTCCTTTGTGTTCTACTCGTGCATATAACATCTACGCATAAACCTGGCTCGGATGCCACTGTTGGGGAATGTAGTAATTTCAAAAAAATTCCTATGCACACGCAAGATCATGGTGATGCATAGCAACGAGAGGGGAGAGTGTCGTCCACGTACCCTTGTAGATCGTAAGCGGAAGCGTTATGAGAACGCGGTTGATGTAGTCGTACATCTTCACGATCCGACCGATCCAAGTACCTAACGTACGGCACCTCCGAGTTCAGCACACGTTCAGCTCGGTGACATCCCACGAACTCTGATCCAGCCGAGCTTCGAGGGAGAGTTCCGTCAGCACGACGGCGTGATGACAGTGATGATGATGCTACCGATGCAGGGCTTCGCCTAAGCACCTCTATGATATGACCAAGGTGGATTACGGTGGAGGGGGGCACCGCACACGGCTAAAAGATCAACTGTTCAACTTGTGTGTCTTGGGGTGCCCCTGCCCCCATATATAAAGGAGCAAGGGGAGATGTCGGCCAGCCCTAGTAGGGCGCGCCAAGAGGAGTCCTCCTCCTAGTGGGAGTAGGACTCCCCTTTCCTAGTCCCACTAGGAGGGGGAAGGAAGAAGTGGGAGAGGGGAAAGAAAAGGGGGCGCCGCCCCCTTCCTTGTCCTATTCGAACTCAAGGGGAGGGGGCGCGCGGCCTACCCTGGCCTCCCCCCTCTCTCTCCACTAGGGCCCAACAAGGCCCATTAACCCTGGGGGGTTCCGGTACCCCCCGGCACTTCGGTAAAATCCCAATTTCACCCGGAACTATTCCGATGTCCAAATATAGGCTTCCAATATATCAATCTTTATTTCTCGACTATTTTGATACTTCTCGTCATGTCCGTGATCATATCCGGGACTCCGAACTACCTTCGGTACATAAAACACATAAACTCATATTAACGATCGTCACCGAACTTTAAGCGTGCGGACCCTACGGGTTCGAGAACTATGTAGACATGACCGAGACTCGTCTCCGATCAATAACCAATAGAGGAACCTGGATGCTCATATTGGCTCCTACATATTCTACGAAGATCTTTATCGGTCAAACCGCATAACAACATATGTTGTTCCCTTTGTCATCGGTATGTTACTTGCCCGAGATTCGATCGTCGGTATCTCAATACCTAGTTCAATCTCATTACCAGCAAGTCTCTTTACTCGTTCCGTAATACATCATCCCGCAACTAACTCATTAGTTGCATTTCTTGCAAGGCTTATAGTGATGTGCATTACTGAGAGGGCCCAGAGATACCTCTCCGACAATCGGAGTGACAAATCCTAATCTCGATCTATGCCAACCCAACAAGTACCTTCGGAGACACCTGTAGAGCACATTTATAATCACCCAGTTACGTTGTGACGTTTGGTAGCACACAAAGTGTTCCTCCGGTATTCGGGAGTTGCATAATCTCATAGTCATAGGAACATGTATAAGTCATGTAGAAAGCAATAGCAATATACTAAACGATTGAATGCTAAGCTAACGGAATGGGCGAAGTCAATCACATCATTGTCTAATGATGTGATCCCGTTAATCAAATGACAACTCATGTCTATGGCTAGGAAACTTAACCATCTTTGATTTAACGAGCTAGTCAAGTAGAGGCATACTAGTGACACTTAGTTTGTCTATATATTCACACATGTACTAAGTTTCCGGTTAATACAATTCTAGCATGAATAATAAACATTTATCATAATATGAGGAAATATAAATAACAACTTTATTATTGCCTCTAGGGCATATTTCCTTCAAGTGGAACATCCCATTACGTCGCACATTTGAGAAGGTGGAAACTGAGGAGTGGGCTAGATTGCAAGGTGCCCTCCCGCCGGTTTTGCCAGATTATCCGAACACCATTTCTTGTAACCTTACCCCTTCAGGTGAGTTCTCCGTGAGATCGACATACCAGGCACTATGCCAGTTGCCCATCATCTCCTGGCTTTCCCCTTTGTGGAAGGCCCCATTGCCCTTGAAGATTAAGATTTTTGTATGGCAACTACTACGAGACCGCATCCCATCAGGGACCGAGGTGCTTAAGCGGCATGCCCCGATGATGGCATGTGCCCCCTTTGTGCGGTCCCAAAAACCAGGACTCACATCTTATTCTCATGCACGATAACACATGTCCTTTGGATTTTCCGTCCGCGAGGCTCTGGGGTCCAACTGGGAGGCCTTGGACTTTGGGGAGTTCCTATTGGCCAGAGATACCCAGCCTAGGAAGCCCTCTAACTCCTTTAAATTCCCTGCTTTTCTGCAGCACCGACACCCTCTCTCTAGGCAACGAGATCATGATCGACTTGGGCTCATGCTGGATGCGCTTCTGGCTACCGCGCATCGCTAGTGCTCTTCGCGGGGCACATGTTGGCCGCCACTCGGTGTCTCTTTTCTTTTTTCTTATTTCTCTTATGCTTTTCTGGCCGTGATTGTGATGTTACCCCAGCCGTCGGATTTGCTATGACGTTTGGATGTTGGTTGTATGGATAGTTACTTTATTTGTAAAGCGGGGCAAATGCCTATTTCAAGGAAGAATCTCCTACCTGCTTAACTCCTTCCTATTTTCAAAAAGTGCCACATGGGTACGCCCAACCAGCCATGGGATGGACCCACATGCAAAATTCAGTCAGGACCTAGTAACACATGCGTATCTGCTCATCTCTATTAGAATTACATGCCAAAGATCAATAAATTATATCATGAAAATCTCAATGCCTATTTGATTTGCATGGAATATGCAAAAGAGTTTATCTCACGTTATAAATGGAGGGGGTAAAACCAGATAAGGTTGTTCGTTCTACTCGTCCTTATAACAAAAGAGAGTAATGACACACATGCTCACTCACTCGCCAGTATCGCCACACAACAAACAACATGTTGTGTTTCCTTATCGAGCCGAGCCTATTTTAGATCGTGGAAATTAACTACATAATTGAAAACATTATTTCTCAAGTGATCCATAGTGGAGACATAATTCATCTTGAGAAGACATTTACCTACCAACATTAGTTTCTATCTCTCATTGTCTCCCCATGTAGCTTCTTGACCTATTTGACTGAGAGGCTATACATAGAGGGGGAAGGGATGAAGAGGTATAGGCAAAGAAAAACTTGCACAATTACAAGAAGCTCTTAGAGCATCTCCAATGCTAACCCGCAAATCGAATACCGCATCCATTTGCGGACTGGTCCAGTTCACAGACACTAATGCAGGAGCTGACCATCTAACTGTAGCCGCAAATGTCCACAACAAAAGTCTTAGTTAAAAAGAATCGAAACAACACCTTCCGCCAAACAAGCAACATGCATTACATGCACCTTCCGCCAATGCAATACAAAGCAATGTAATGCGTTGCATTGCATGCCGCTTCCGCCACACACTTGGGCCAAGTAATGCATTTTGGAAAGGAAAAAGAGATTAACGTCAGTGTTTTTGGCGAAAGGTGTTCGGAGTAAGCCATGCATTTTGTAATAACTAGAGCTTTCTATTAAGTAAATCATGTTTGGCTAGCTAGCTATGTGCCTTCCGCCTAGCAAGCTAGCTAGCTTGAAGCCTTCCCCAAACATCAAATTTATTAATCACGTTCTCATTCCGCCAAATAACATTGGCCTTCCACCATCATACATAGATGAGGGCACGTGGTGGCTTTTCGTTGGCCACCTGCATGTCCGGACTCCTAGAAAGTTCCTTTTGTTTGGTTTCGATTTGCAGGAAAACGAATGTCCGGACTGCTCTGCGGACCGGTGGGGTACTGCATTGGATGGCAAACTGTGTCCGGACAGCGCGATTCGGATGAATGCGGGCGATTTGAGGGTCTGCTTTGAAGATGCCCTTACTACTCTCTCTCTCTCAGACATTGCCCTACTCATTTTGTTGCGCTGCTTCAAGGCCTATCACATCACGGTAGCCGTGTGCGTGACTGTTTCGGAGAGGAGCTTTCCAACTCTCCCCTCCCCTCCAAGAACCTGAAACGAGTGACATGCAATAAGATTTTTGAAGAGTGTTGGTGCGACTGCTCGCTTGTTCGCTTACAACAACTTCATCAATCTACTACTATGTATACGATATTTGCAGTCATGTGGTACTCCCTTCGTAAAGAAATATAAGAGGTTTTAGATCACTAAGTATATAAGAGCGTTTAGATCACTATTTAGGACTTAGTGATCTAAACGCTCTTATATTTCTTTACAGAGGGAGTATTTTGATTGCGATGACTTCTTCTATCGGGCTACTTCTGGTATCGCCACTTCTCTTATGCACCATTGTTGCGAAGATCACTTCACCACCATGAGCACGAGCAACAATGAGATTTTTGCTACCTTTGCTTATGTGTCGATGATCTAGCTGTTGGTGCTTGTGTTTGCTTCATATGCAAATAAGGTAGACATGCTACTTTATTACTCCACACATACTTGCATACATAGTATCTCATCCATGACAAGTTTTGCTAGCACGCTTGTGGTGATATTGATGTTAATTAAACCCGTTTCAAATTGCCCATTATTGCAACAATGTCACCTACGAAAAACCTAGTTGTACCATCACATCCCTTTTTTCCTACATAGACAGTGACAACCACACACCATGAGTGGCGCCGAGGTTTTCCGATTCTTTTATACTTTATCTATTCATCTGTTGTTGTTGCTGAGAAAAAATAGAAGAAAAACAAATTGCCCTGGATGGGTGAAGCTACAATGGAGAAAAGGTCGTGTGATTCGTCTCGAGAAAAAGGAAAAAATAGTTCAAGAAAATCCTAACAAAATAACAACAAAGAAAAACACTTCAAATAATATAAGACGTTTTAGTCACTAGAGTAGAAAGAAAAACTCACGCTCAAGTTAACAAGGACCAACCTCAAACCGGCACGAAGCTCTCCACTCACCCTTGCAACACAACCCAACCTGCCACCTACCCTCCCCACTGACACTGACACTCCACCGAGAGCCGCGGGCCCCACAACCCTGGCCTCCACCTGGCGTTACCACCTCACTCGCTCCTTCGCTCCCCTGCCCTCTCCATCTCCTCTTCTCCTCCGTCGCCGCCTCGTTGCAAGGGTCCTTCCTTCCCTGCCCTAACCGGACCCCACCCACCGACCGCTCCTCCCTGCTGGATTCCCGTTCCGGCCAGTTCGGCACCGACCCCTCGCTGGATACGCGGCCCCGGCCATGGCCGGAGGCGCCGGTCGGAGGGACGCGGAGGCCGCCGTGAGGATCGGCAGCGGCAACGTGTTCGCCGCGCTCGAGGCGCTCAAGAAGAAGAAGAAGAAGAAGCCGTCCGCATCGGCGTCCACTCCGGGGCGGAAGGTGAATGGGACCAAGAATGCCGCCGCGGCAGGGAAGGGGGAGGAGAACGCGCCGCGGCCGCCGCCGGAGGTTTTCTGGGCGCCCGCGCCGCTCAAGTCGAAGTCGTGGGCCGACGTAGAGGACGAGGACGACGAAGACTACTTCGCCACCACCGCCCCTCCGCGTCCCGTCTGGGAAACCGCCTCCGCCGCCGCGGACGGCAAGGCCGGCGCCGAGGAGGTTAGTGCGTGCCCGTTTTGCTTTCACGTCCACTGATGTTAGAGTTTCGCAGCCGGTTTTGATCTATAGTAGATTGGTAGAGCGGTACAGCCGGTATCTTCGTGATAGAAATGAGCCTTTCCGAATCGTACAAAGATTCAGTTTCGTGAAAGGTTGCAGTCAGTGAAGCCGCTGATTCTTGTTCTACATAGTTGGGTCATGGTCTTTAGGATGTGGGGAAGAGTAGTATAACTACTTGGTGGTGGTCCTTTGCTTGTACCACTGGTGGAGTGACAATTAACGATGCCAATAGTGATGACCGACGGGTATAGCTTGGAATCTTGAGAATTGGACATGAGGTGTCTTCCGTTGTACTAGGTTTGCTATATTTATGCATGGTATGATAATGGGCAGACAGCCGACGAGTGAAGGTGCCACCTCACGCTCCTTACCGAAGCACCAGTGAAGATTCATGGTGCGTAGACCCTAACTGTTTGTTGTACAGTTTTTTTACACTATGTGACATTCTAGGAAGTTCGATGTGTGTGTGATTCAGATACGGAATATGTCAATGTTGTCTAGCATGGAGACAGTAATGTTGTTTTATGATGATTAGTGTCAACCTATATTTCTAGTTTACGTCGGAAATATTTCTCATTGTTATGTTGATGATGTCACTGATTCTTCTGGCACCATGTTCAGTGTTTTTCACTTACAATTGTTTGACACGAGAAAAATCTTATAAGCACTCCGAGAAGAAGGGAAGAAAAGGAGTATGGATTTCTCTCATGCGCCGGGGAAAAAAAATGCGGGCGTGCCAGTGTACCGTAGTACACAAAGAAAAGTGATACGGGAAACAAGTATTTCATTTATCTCTTTGGATGAACAAAATTACAAGGTCCCATAAAAAAATGGTTGCGCTCCGTGGCCTACTAGCGCGGCCCGCCTGACTATGGCGATGTGCAGTCTCCTGGTTCCCGGGGCCTCAAAAAGTTTCCGGTTAATTACTCCCGCGGGTTGCTCCGCGAGATACCTCCGATTAAGCTGTGTGATCGTCTTCGTCGTCTTCGCTTCGCATTCTTCATGCATGATGATGATGGTGTGAGTGTATGGTGTGGGCGGCGGCAAAGCTCGTGTCCTCGTCGGTACACATGCCGCTCAAAACATGGCTTTGTGCTGGCCATGTTCGCCCTCGCCGTCGCGCCTCGTCGGTCTTGACAGCGTCGATGTAGTTGGTGTTGAAGTTGCATGGGTCCTGCTCAGCTCGGACTTCTTGACGATGTAGCGGCATCGTCGGGTATGCAAGGGGTTGCCTCACGGGAGTAATCTTTTGTGGAGACCAGCGTCGATGTAAAACCAACGCTCGCTCGTATCGGCAATGCCGGTGTGGTTAGTGCCTCGTCTCGGTTGGACGCCGTGTTTACGACGGTCCTTCAAGACAAGGGCACCGCCTCACAGGGCCATCGGGAGTTAGTGTTGGTGAAGTCACGTCGCCTCCTCGCCATCACGCCTCGTCTTCATGGGCTTCGTGTCGCAAATAGCACCATGTAGTGGTAAGGGTTGATGAAGCCACGTCATTGCGTAGCACCATCTTCTTTGCATCGCGGGCTCCGTGTTGCGGGCAACACCGAGGGCGTGTGTCATCTTCATGGCTCCGGGTCGCGGGCTCCATCTTGACGAGGTAGACATTGGTGGTGTCCTCCTTGCGAGCTCCACACCACGATCCTTCGCGGTACCGGGTTGATGTTGTTGACATTGGCGTCATCTTGGCGAACTCCGGGGCGCCATCCACCGCGGCACGGCAGCGGCATCCTTGCTAGCTCCACGCCTCTGTCCTCCATGGCACCGGCTTGATGATATTGGCGTTGGTGTCGTCTTGGCGAGCTCCGCGCCGCTATCCAGCGCGGCACGTCGACGCCATCGTTGCGAGCCTTCACGCCTTTGTCCTCCATGGCACCGGCTTGATGAAGAAGGCGTCGTCCTAGCGAGCTCCATCTCGCCTTCCTCCACGGCACACGACGCAATCCTTGCGAGCTCCACGCCTCCGGGCTCCAGCTTGACGAAGTAGACGTCGGCGGCATCCCCAACGGGCGCCACGCCTCCCTCCTCTCCTTCTTGCGAGCTCCCCGGCACGATCCTTGCGGCACCAGGTTGATGATGTTGAGATTGGCGTCATCTTGGCGAACTCCGTGGCGCCATCCACCACGGCACGGCGGCGGCATCCTCCCGAGCCTCCACGCCTTCGTCCTCCATGGCGCCGGCTTGATGAAGTTGACATTGGTGTCATCTTGGCGAACTCCGCGCCGCGATCCACTGCGGCACGGCGGCGGCAACCTCCGCGGCACACGGCGGAATCCTTACGAGCTCCGCGCCTTCAGGACTCCAGCTTGACGAAGTAGACGTCGTCGGCCTCATCACCAAGGGTAGCCACCAAAAAGGAGGCCAACGGACTGTGCGCCGGCAGCCCCATCGACGCGTCCTCGTCTTCCACGCCTTGGTGAAGTCCGGGAGTAGTCTCGTCGTCTTGGTTAGCTTGAGGAAGATGATGATAACGCCAATGAAGTGCTGCATGATCGCGAGCTCCACCGCGCCACCACGTGTTGTGCATGCATGCAATAATAAAGGATGAAGGAGTGATTAGATGATAACTTTATCGTTCGGGAAGATCGACTTGGTGTTCATGTTGCTGTCGAGGCGCCGGCTTCTTGTACGGATGATCGTTGGCGTTCTTGTGACGAGATGTCGAGGCCGATCTCTCTTCTCTCCTTCTACTTCTTCTTGCTGCGCGAGTTATGTGACCGTGGTGGCTGGATGTGGTCGATGGATTTGTGGATGTGTTGCTGTGTGGATTTGTTGTGCACGTGATGGCGGCGGCCTTGGTGGCTGGGTGTCTCTGCGTGCCGGCCAGGACGTGGTAGCTCCTGTATTTATAGGACGGAAGGGCTGGACGTTGTACGCAGCCCGCCGCTGATTTCTTCCTTCTATTCTTCTTCTTGATGTCCAAGTCTGCGCAAAGAAAAGGAAACAAACGGATGCATATCTTGTTTCTTCCAGCATGCCTTTCAACAAAAATCAACGAGGTCGGTTGAGTCCTTGGTTTTCCTAATGTTTAAGCTTGCCAATTATACGAGCGCACACAGGCTGCTCCCGTGCATGTAACTTGCACCGGGTATTCGGATATGTATTTGTGCCCTTGCCGACCGGCCGTAGATACTCAAATACATACACATACGATGTATAAATACAAAACGGGTATTCGGATATGTACGCACGCGAGCTTGCTGGCCGGTCGAGACACCCGAATACATACACGTACAAAGCTAGACTACTACATCTAGCCAATGTGCATGTGGCCAGGACGTACGCATGCACACGAATTTCTTGCACCAACATTTCATGAACGTGCATGTGAAAGAACGTGGGCAGCTTGCCATTCATGATTGTGCAATGCTAAATGAATTTTGCCTTTGTATTTATAGCCTGCATAAAAATCTCATTAAAAATATATATATTATTTTATGCAATAGTGGACAAAAACTCATCAAACAAATGCCCCCTCGTCGAGTGGAGCTTGAGTGCGAGGCAAATCGAGCTCGACTCGACGAATTTTTTTTACTTTTCTTGGCGCATTATTCACATGCAGCCTAAAGACCCGGTTTGGAGTTGGACGATCGTGGGCGCCATTCTGAAGATGGTTGATTAGTAACAATGTATCTTAGTGTAGGTATGACCATCCACACTTGTGTTCTCTAGGGAGTTCGCTGGATCATATAGCAGGCATGATGCCAGACAACGAAACAACCCTATTTTGTCTTCATTCCAATGACGAAACATCATGCATTGTCCTAAAAACAAAAACCAGAATTTACCAATATCGTCGCGACCGTCTAGCTGCTACAGTGCCAGCCGACTTGATTGGAGGGTTTCACAGATTCACGCTGGCCGCACTGGCACGTGGCACTGCTCCCATGATTTCCACGTGTTGATGTAGGCGAGGCATCGGTAGACCGTCGATACCTCCCCTTCATTGAGTGTGACAATTCTGGTGGTATGCCGGAACGCCATCAGCCTTACGAATGATTGAGGGCTTGACGTTGCCCCCATGCTTCATTGTTGTTGGAGACGGGGCCATGAGCGCAGGTGTTGCCTTATGGCGCCCATCGCGTGCGTCCGTGTAGACCATTGGTTGCCGACGTGTTGTCAGCGTTGTTATGTATGCATGGGTATTGCTGCCCCTAATCACCCATGATGTAGGTCGATGTAGTGGTTTGTCGCCGGAATGTCGTCGACGACGATAGGGAGTGTCTCTCCATGGCTGCAAAAGATGTTGGAGGAGCACAACTAGGAACACCAAAGGAAAACATGCGATAAAGAGAGGGGGAAAAGATCTGTGGGTTTTAAAATGTTGGCTTTCCCGTTATACACCAGCTATAGGCGTGATATCTAAGAAGGCTACCGAAGGACTTGTCATTGGGAACCGTCGAAAGACCTTGATGATTGCAACTCAACAACTTAAATAGCTTTGGTGTACGTGTATGAAGACGCCGTGTTTCGGGATGCTTCCGAGAGGCAACAAAAATTCATACTCTAGCCCATCATCATATTGAGGGCTGCCACAGCTCAACATGCCCCCTGCACATGCCTCATGAACCTAGAGACTTGGGTGTGATAAGTTCAGGGTAAATGGTTTTGGGTCAACGGCTTGGCAATTTTTCTTTATGCATATTGAGGGGTGGTGAACAGCTTCCTCCCGCCTTCCTTCCAGTGGGTTCCTTACTGCTTGGGACCGCTTGATTGCTTCTTGGATTGTTGGGATTTTATTTCTTGAATTTGCTTCTTGGATTTTTAGAATTTCATCTTGATTGCTCACGCGGATGATTGATTGGCCGCGGACTTCATGGACTTGTTTTGACATTCGGCTCGAACTTGTTGGGGACTCTTCTTCCAGGATTCTTCGGGACCCACCTTGGGAAATTGGAAAGGAACTGTTCACCTCTGTGGACTAGGAAAAACCCCGCTAGCACATTATCTGGGGCTTCTAGTGGCGCACACCAGGGTTGCCATGTGACTATGCACCAAACCAACTTGTGTTGGGTCAGGCAGCCCTCCATGATCTTTTCCTATAGTCTTGCCTAGAGTGCGAGCCTCTGTGAACACGAGGCATGCCAGGAAACATGAAGAGCGTAGGGTCTCAATACTCAGAAGTGCCCAAGTAATCATCTTCGCTGCCTCCGGAAGCATACACCTAGTACGTGTCGTGCATTGTGGGTGTAGGAGCCGCTTCACCTGCAAATTGACACATTGTGCCACCCTCCAACAAGTCCTAGGATAGCCGAAACTTCAATCAACAGCGTAGTGCGATAGGGGGAAGCCATTTTCTTTGTTGGACTTAGTCCGTAAAAATTGGGGAAAACTAGATATATCCACGAAATGCTAAGGAGAATGCATCATGGATCCGAAAGCCCACAGAAAAAGTTTTCCCAATGAAAAAACAAAAGAGGCAAAATTTTAAGAAAAATATTTTTTGAGGAACCTTCCATTGATTGGGGGCATTGGCCGGACTCCCTGAGAATCGACAAGCTGGTATGCTCCCCCGTCGTAGACTTGCTCAATGACGTATGGCCCTTCCCACTTTGGCTCGAACTTGCCCTTCGTCTTGTGCGTCATGACGATTGGCCGCCTGAGCACGAGAACCAACTCGCCTTTTCGGAAGACGCGTTGCTTGACGAGCTTGTCTTAAGCTCTCACCATATTCTGGCGGTAAAGCTCCAGGTTTTGTAGGGCATTAAGTCGCCCCTCTTCAAGGGCGTCGAGCTCCTGAAACCGCAGTTGTACATGTTCATCTTGTGCGATCTCATCTTGGATAGCCATCCTCAAAGAGGGTAGCTAAACCTCCAGTGGTAGGACCACCTCACTCCCGTAAACGAGAGAAAACGGAGTCGCCTGCGTTGGGGTACGGACTGTGACACGGTACGCCCATAAGGACTTGAAGAGACGATCATGCCAGTCTCTCCGATTCCTTGTCACTGTCTTCTTGAGTATCTTGCCGAGTGTCTTGTTGAAAGCCTCGATCGCACCGTTAGCTTGAGGGTAGTAGCCGGCGGAGTAGTTCCACTTGATCTTGTACTTCTCCATGAACCTGTACATCTTGTTGGACTTGAAGGCCTTGCCGTTGTCGGAGGTGATCCGGTGAGGTATCCCAAAGCGATATATGATGTTCCGCTCTAGGAAGTTGATGACGTTGTCACTCTTCACCTCCCGTAACGGAACAGCTTCCGCCCACTTCGAGAAGTAGTCCGTCGCGGCGAGGATGAAGCGGTGCCCCCTGGAAGATGGAGGGTCGATAGGGCTGATGACATCGATTCCCCAGGCATCGAATGGCCAAGAGGAAATGGTAGGGTGAAGAGGGACTGGCGGCCTATGCTTGAAATCACCATGAACTTGACAGTTGTGGCACGATCTAGCCACCCAAAGGCAGTCTGACATAATGCCGGGCTAGTAGTATCCTGCTAGACGTATACTATGATACATCTTGGCCCCTCCTTGGTGCCCGCCGCAGACTCCATGATGCATCTCCTGTAGGATCTTGTCGGCTTCTCTTCGGTTGACGCATCGAAGTAGGACCTCCTGCCCATGCGAACGCCTATATAGGACACCTACTTCAAAAAGGTAGAAAGGAAGTCGTCGTTGTAGTTGGCGCCTCATGACAGGATCGTCGGGGAGGCTCCCATGCTTGAAGTAGTCGAGGAATGGTCGCAACCACTCGCCCTCCTCTACGGCATTTGTCATGACGGTATTGACTTCGTACTCCGCCGGGATGAGCTCCAAAACATCCGGGAGTAGCCACCTTTCTTCCACGTTCACCTGCATTGTTTTATTATCTGGGAGCACCAACGCCGCTGCTAGTTTCGCCAAGGCATCAGCAGGTGCATTCCTACTTCGCGGGACATGGAGCACTTCAACATGTTGAAATTTTTCCATTAGATTCTGGGCCGCGGAATAGTACGGCACTAGTTCAGGCTTGCGAACCTCATAGATGTCGCTGACTTGACGAATGATGAGTTGAGAGTCTCCATAAGCCCGCAAGGAACAAACCTCCATGGAGAGCGCCAAGAGGAGGCCGAAGATGAGCACCTCGTACTCTGCTTCGTTGTTGGAGCATTCTTCTTTGAGGAGGGAAAATGAGTGATACATCACCCCTCCTTGTGGCGTCTTGAACACCAAACCTGCACCGGCTCTTCGTCTTGGGGTACCATCGGGGTCAGCGTCCATGCGGGAGGCACCGTCAAAGTAAAGCTCCCATGATGCGTCGAGGTTGACATTGAAAACCTCCTCGTCAGGGAGGTTCGTGACTAGAGGTGAGTCATCTGGAATTGGGTGCACTGTGAGAAACTCCGCCAAGGCTTGACCCTTGATTGCTTTTTGAGGCACAAAGGTGATGTCAAACTCCATCATGATAAGTGCCCATTTTCCAAGTCGCCCCATGAGCGCGGGCTGACTTAAAACGTACCTCACGGGGTCCGCCCTCGCGACGAGCTGGACTTCATGCTTCAACGTGTAATGCCTGAGCTTCTTCAAAGCAAAGATTAGGGCCAAGCACAACTTCTCTATAGAAGAGTAGTTTCGCTCAGCCCCACCATGGTGCGGCTCAAGTAATAACACGCCACCTCCTTCCCTTCATCATTGTTTTGGGCGAACAAAGCGCCTATCGAAGTAGGCTGCGCTGCAATGTATAGAATGAGTGGGCGCCCCTTCACGGGAGCTGCCAAGACAGGTGGATTAAGGAGGTACCTTTTGATTTCATCAAATCCGCGTTGGCATCCTTCATCCCACACGAACGGAGCTCCTTTCTTCATGAGGCTCCAGAAGGGCTGGATGCGTCCGGAGAGGTTGGAGATGAAATGCCTGATGTATGCTAGCTTCCCTTGCAATGACCTCAACTCTTTGAGATCTTGAGGCGGTGGCATGTCGAGGATGGCCTTGATCTTCTTAGGCTCGATCTCTATGCCTCGGTGACGAACAACAAAGTCGAGGAAGAGGCCTGACTGAACAGCAAAGGCACACTTCATCGGGTTCATCTTGAGTTGATGTTGACGTGACCGCTCGAAGACAACTCGAAGATCCTCCTGATGATGCTTGCGATCCTTGGTTTTGACTACCATGTCATCAACATAGCATTCCACCGAATGATGTATCAAATCACCAAGAATGCACGTCATGGCACGCTGGTACATTGCGCCAGCATTCTTCAGTCCAAACGGCATGACAGTGTAGTAGAAATTTCCCTTTGGGGTCCTGAAAGCGGTGTCAATGGCGTCATCGGGATCCATCTTGATCTGGTTGTAGCCCGACGAACCGTCCATGAAGGAAAGTGCGCCATGGCCTGTGGTGGAGTCGATGATGATCTCTGGGATTGGTAGAGGAAAGTCATCCTTAGGGCAAGCCCGATTTAGGTCGCGGAAGTCCTGGCGGATTCGTATCTGCCCATTCTTCTTCTCCACCGGGACAATATTGGTGACCCACCGTGGATACTTTGTCTCCTTGATGAAACCTGCGGCGATTAGCTTGACATCATCTTCAAGTTCTGGATGTAACCGTCATGGTTGCTGCTTGATGGGACGGAACCGTGGGTCAATCGCCAACTTGTGCGTAGCGACACAAGGGTCCAAACCTGGCATCTCCTTGTAACTCCAGGCGAAGCAGTCTCGGTACTCCATCAAGAAGCTTTGATAGTCCTCCCGCTCCTCTTCCATCAGCGTGGCGCTAACGAAAGTGGGGCGTGGGTCATCCTCTGTTCCAAGGTTGACTTGGACGAGATCATCGATGGTGGGTTGTCCTCCATCTTCTAACTCATGTGGTGCCGATATGGAGCTAAGTTCCTCGGCGTCACTTGGCTCACCGTTGGTAGAGTGTTGTTGATGAGGAACGGCGGACAAAGTGTCGGACTCATCGCTTGATGAGACGGACATGGCGTGGCAGTTGACTCGTGTTCCGACACCGAGCTCCTCCTCTTCATCAACAGGGACGTCGTAGGTACAACATTCCATCACATCGTGTGTCGGATCGCCAAGGACGCATGTCATGGCATGCTGATATATTGCACCTGCATTCTTCAACCCAAAAGGCGTGTCATTGTTGTAGAAGTCTCCTTCTAGCATCGGTCGCCTTCTATCTTCTGGTTATCGTGGTGCTTGCATGGAGCTGAGCTTCCCCTCACTGCCGGGGCGTCGAGGTTGTTGTAGCCAAGCCCAACCTTTGGTTGAGCTTTGCCTTTTTGCTTGATGAGGTCTTCCGCTTGTCTCCACCATTCCTCGCATATGGCGGGTGGTGAAGGCATCCTGTTGTTCTGCCCAAGAGTGATCCCGACCTTCTCCAACAAACGAACCATCTTGGGCTCCGCCTTCATTGTCGGTAGTACCTCCTCTGGGTCACTACAAGTTTGGGGAAATTCAAATACAAAATCACATTGTTTTACCTGCAGGACTTTGTAGAAAATGGTCTGGACTCTAGATCCGGACAAACTGGGGATTGCCCAAACCTCCAATGGGGAAGTCACTGAGATATAGAGCGACGGGGGTTGTACGCCTTGAGCTCCCCTTGCGACTTCCTCCACTTCTTTTATTCTTCTTCTATCGGCAATTGGTACGGGCGCAGGCTCTTCCCTCCGGGGGTTGCGTGCCCGTAGCGTGATGGGTGGTGGCGCATCATTGTCGCCTGTTAGCGTCCTGGAGCCTTCCTGGGCACCTGCAGAGCTTCCAAGTGTTAAACAAATGGGCTCTTGGCGTGCCAAAGTTGATGAAGAAGTGGTAGCCTCTTGAGAAATTGTCGTGGCCGACCTCAGCGTGATTGGTGTTGATGTCGGGAACCTTGCCTTCAACAGTAATGGGGCCACTGGACCAGGCATAGAAGATCCTATTCCACATGATGTCGAAGTAGAGCTCCCTACCTGCAATTGGGAAGAGGGGCTATAGTCGTACCACACAGATGAAGATGGCCTCCTATGGACTTGGCCCCTGTAGGTCCGAGGGGAGGAGCCCTTTGCATCGGCAGGTGAGATCAGCATGATGGGGAGCTTCATCTCGGCTACTGGCCCTAAACCTGGTTTGGTCAAAAGATCCACCGGAGGTGTTGTGCGCCCCAACTGCTGGTCGCTGTCTACAATGGGGAAATAGTACTTCGCATTTGCATGGTGAGACTCTTGCATAGTATAAGGAGATATGTTGCCGATGATGCGCTTTTGTGTACCGCTGGTGTCGAGGAACTTCAAGCATTGATGGAGGGTGGATGGAACGACACGGTACTTGTGGATCCACGGTCTTCCTAGAAGGGCAGAGTAGGAGGTATTCGCCTCGATGACGAAGAATCGCACCTTGAAGCTAAAAGTTGACATCTGGATCTTCAATGTAAAGGCACCTAGCGTAGGCTTCCCTTGGTTGTCGAAGCCGCAGATCATCACGTCAGTAGCCTCCAAGTCTTCCACCGTAAAACCTACCCGCGTCAAACTCCGAAGAGGGAGAATGTTCACGGCAGACCCTGGGTCTATGAGGATCCTGCGAAGATGTGCAACACCAATATTACCCTCCACATACAATGGCCGGTTGTGGTCACCATCATCTATGATCTTATCATCCTCGTCGAATGTGATCTCGTTCATGAACAAGGGGCTGGAGCAAAGACGGTGTTTCGCCATGGACACCTTGTAGAGTTCCGGAGCTTGGAGCGCCTTGATAAGGGCTTCGTGAAGGTCAGGCACCATCATGAGCGCATCGTGCACACTCAAAAGTGCAGGGATCCGCTTGAGGTGGGCGATGATGTCGTAGTCGACGTCACGTGCCTTCATCTTCTCTTGGCCTTGGTGTTCAGATTCCTCCTCCTGCACAGGCACCTCCTTTGGGGCGGTTGGCTTGATCTTTAGTGGTTCAGGTAGGACTTTGCCCCCACGCAGGTTCATGTTCACCTCTTCCAATGGCACTTCCTTTGTCGCCTCTTCGGCGTGGAGGACAACTTGCTCTTCAGGAGTAAACACGTCTTCGGAAGGGGTGTCGCTGTAGTCATGGATGATGTTGCAACTCTCTATGCTTGGTGATTGGGATGAGCTGGCTCCTTCTTGAACTTTCTCCCCCTCCTTTGCTGGTGCTTGCCCCCAGCTGGGTGGCAAGAACTGCGCCAAGGTTGGTAGCACATGCCCCCGTCGAGGAAAAGGCTCATCTCCCTCTGACATAGGGACAAATATTGATGGAGGTCGGCGTTGACTTGGATCGAACTGCCTTAGAATTCTTGGGGGAGCTCGTTCTGGCAAAGCCGAGCGAGGATGTCGGGGTGGAAACCTCCTTGTGTACGGTCTTCGGTGCACCATCCTCCAAGGCTCCTCCCCGGGAATGGTTGGGGTCACCTGTGGCCGAAAGGGAGATACCAGCGTCTTGGAGAGGACAAGGTTGGATAGCTGGCCTTAAACTTGGGCCAGTGGCACCCATGTTTCTTCGAGCTTCGTGTCTTCACTTGGCGGAGATGGTAACTTCATGCTCACCATGTTTACTGCATGGTAATCTGGGTTGATAGCTTCTGGGTCAAGGTTGATCCTCCTCTCATTAATGGCTCTTTGGAGCCATTCTTTGAACACGACACAATCTTCAATGACATGTCCCACATACCTGTGATATGGGCAAAATAAAGGATTATCTGTCATCCTCACCTGATCAGGCCTCCGAGGCTCTGGTAAGCTCAAGGCTCGATGTTCCATCAAATGGTCGAACATGTCCTTGATGAGCTCCCGACGGAAGACGTACTGCTTCTTGAGGAGCTCCTGCATCGACGGGCGTTGCCTCCCTCCAGCTTGTTTGCCTCTTGCACCTAAGATGGGCACATGGCCTTGCGGTGCAGACGAGAAGACCTTGGTGGTGTTCGTTTTAGCTGGTGCCTTCGCCCTGCTACCGTTGTTGATTTGCTTGGACGTCGAGGCGAAGCGCTTGGCGGGATCAAATGCACTGGCATTCTTATAGAGCTCCATTATCTATGGTGATTTCTCAAACTCAAGTTTCGTGGCCGCTACTGCCGTGCTGAGGGCACTAAAAGTTCTAGGCTCATGCCGAGAGACTTCAAGTGACCAATGTTGTTGCATCCCATGGATGCACATCTCAATGGCATCCTCGAGGTGCATCTCCCTGGCGAGACGCACATAACTATTGCGGAAGCGGATGATGTAGTCATCAATGGACTCATCTCGTTGTTGTCGGACTTGTGCCAGCTCGACAATCGAGAAGTCCTTCTTCATGGCAACGAAGTGCTTCTTGAAAACCTCTTTCATGGCCACCCAACTCCCAATGGACCCAACCGGTAAATGGTTGTACCAATGGAAGGCGGGCCTGGTTAATGACCCTGAGAATTGGCGAAGGAGAAGTGACGGGTTGTTTGCTGTGTCGCCGCATGCCGCCTTGAAGTACGCCAAGTGCTCCCTTGCATCACTGGTTCCATCAAATTGACGGAACTTTGGTGGGTGCCACCCTGCGGGATACGCCATCATGTCATGCCACGCCTCATAAGGCTTCTCCAGCTCACTCTTGGAGGTACGAGGGGCTTGATCTATCGCCATTTGCTTCAACTTCTTGTCCACCATATCCCCGACCATGTCGTGGTAGTCCTTCAGCATAACCGCGCGTGGTACTGCGTTGGTAGAACCAGCAGGGCTAACCCAAGGCCGAGCTTGTGTGTTGGGGTCATGTTGAGGCACATCATTTAAGGGCACCCTAGCAGGAGGGCCCACCTTGAGTTCCTCCTCTTGCGGATCCACCACTCGCTGCAGCACGCCTTGTGGAGGAACGCCTTGGTTGTTCATCATGAGCTCAATGAACTGGTCAAGCTTTGACGCCAACTGGTCAATCGTCTGGCGTTGGCTTTTGACTTCTTCTTCTAGAGACACTTCTTGTGGTGCTACTTTGTTTACAGCACTTGGGCCCTGGGTGCCATCAACGGGTGGCTTGGCAGCAGGATCCTTATCCACAAGGCTATCACCATGATTCACCATGCGAACGGGCGCGGTGCGGAGGTCTTCATCGCCTCCCTCGTAATCTGACAAAACCGATGAAGCTAGTTTATGGTAACGAGGGGAGTGCGGGCGACTCTCCAACGATGACGAGGAAGATGAATCGGAGAAGCCTTCATCATCATCAAGGTTATCTTGGCATTCTCAATCTCTGGGAAACCCATCCGTCATGCCTTGACGGGCGATGGATTTTAATCTTGTGTTGGCCCCTGGCCGGTCTGCAACTTCTCGTCGTCCTTCAAGGTCTTGCGGAAGCCTTGATGTAATGTCGGTGTAGTGACGCTTGTATATATCTTCATTTTGTGAAGTGCTCCCTGCACCTAATGAGCCTTTCCCTGTTGTCACAGGAAGACACGTGGCCCTGGATCTTGCAACTTCTTACGACGTCGATGAGCTCGTCTTGGCATCCCCCTCTGCACCACTGAGCCATGCACGAACAAGGCCAAGGCGTGGTAGGAAGGTCCTCTGGAAGTCTGCCTTTGGGTTCAGCGCAATCTCTTCTTCAGAAGGATAGTCGAACTCCTCGGTGATGGCAGGAGGCCGCCATCCATTACTTGACCCTTCACTTGGCTGCACTCCAAGAGTACCGCACAAGGCAAGGTTCTTCTCAGTGGATTCCTTCGCTTTTTCAGCCTCCTGCTGAGCCTGGGCTTCTCCATCTTGGTCCATCCTTTCAGAGGGAACAAGAGGAAACTCCATGGGAAGTGTTGCTTCTTGTGGGAGGGCAGCGTTGGCTGTACCATCGGAAGCTACTTCGTTGTTGGAGGAGAACGTAAGCTTGGCTTCTTCAACGCCTTCCATCGGTGTGGCCGTCGGCGCTGGCATCTTCTGATTCTCTAGTGGGGGTGGGGGTGCAGTCGCCTTCACACGTTCATCATTCTTCTGGGGAAGGGATGAAGAAGGAACCACCTTGCTCCCTTGCTCAGTGCTTCTCGTGGATGTCTTGCGTCGTTTCAGCGCCAACCGGCTGAGCAGGTAGCTATAACGCTCATGCCGCTCCAAGTCGGGGGAGATGCGAAACTTGATCCTGTCATTTTCTTGAACAACCCCACCATCGGGTCGTAAACATACCTGAGTGTGTCGAAGGACTAAGTCCTCAAGTTCTTTATAAAGAACATGACGGTTTCTCTGACGCCTCTCGCGCTTGCGCTGGTTCTCCGTTGGAAAGATACCATCCCTTTGTACATGTGGCGTGCGTAGGAGTGCTAGTGCAGGGCGCCTCATGGAGGATGAAGTCCTGTCCGTCATCGCTTGCAGCTGTGGCCGATCTCCCCGCCTAGGAGGTGATGAAGGTCATGGTAGAAGTGTCGATCGCAAAGGTTCCTGTGGTGGCCACTGTTGAGTGGGCCGAGGGTCCCTCTCATCGTCTTGATGTCCCCGCCTGGGAGGTGACGAAGGTCGTGGTGGAAGTGCCTGTCGCAAAGGTTCCCGTGGTTGCCACTGTTGAGTGGGCCGGGGGTCCCTCTCATCGTCTTGATGTCTTGACCATCGGTTCCAACATGGAGGCATGTTGGGATATCTCCCTTGTGGGAAGTGTCGAGTTGGTGAAGGTTATCGCCGAGGCGCCAAAGTCTGGCGCTCATATTGAGGACGATGGCTTGGGGCTTGACGCCTCATCCTTCCTGCAGCTTGAGCCGACGATGCACTTGGTGCCGTTGGATCTTGGAGCCTTCTCTGGATATTGTTCATCTGCTCTTGGAGTTGGCAAAATTCTCGCCGTAGGTCGTCGTCCCGTGGCGCGGGTGCTTCATGCCGAAGGGTGGAAAACCTGTTGTTGTTCGGGAGAGACCTTCCGTCGACCGCCGAGTTGTGGAGACACGGTGCCCATGCACCCCTTCGAGTGTCGCCAATGTTGAGGGAGACAGTAGGGCCTGGTAGAACGGGCTCTTTGCATGAGCGCCGCTTCTAGAACTCCTTCATGATGGCGTGTCTCACCAATTCCTTGACCTTGCATGGCTCATATGCCCAATCATCAGGGAACAAGTCATACGGAGGGGTTAAGGTGCTTCGGTAAGTGAACACCTTATCAGCTAGGTCCATGGCGCCGAGGGACCAATCCTCCTCCGGCACCGTGCTCTGAGCGATGTGGGAGGCTATCTGTTGGTGGAGTAACTGTACCTTGCAGTACTTCCTCCTGTAGTTGCGTAGGGGATGAGGGCTATCCGACAAACAAGCGTTGGCCATGAGCCTACGCAAATTATGGGACATGGCCGAGAAGCTCTACCTCAGTGCGCCGCAGAGTTGGTTTCAGCGGCTCCGAATGCGTAGTCGTGGTAGGGGTGTGGAGGGACACCGCACTAGACCGCCTGTTGGCGGCTCTGGTGCGGAGGCGTTGAGCTGCCTCCACATCACCTTTCATATCCTCCCTTGTCGATTCCTTCAACAGGGCGCGCGCCTCAAGCATTAGCTCGCGATGCTTCTTCTTCATCCTGGCAGCCTCCCGCCTTAGTGCCTTCTTCGACTGCATAGTTTGAAACTGCGCAGGATCCTGGGCTTGATGGATGTAGACCTTCTCGCCAAGCTCGATGACGACCATGGGCGGCATTGATCCAAATTGGATCATCACCGGCTCCGAGTTGCTGTCGCGGGACAGTCCACCTGCATGAAAGGGATCTTGATGAGCGGAAATCCTCGCTTTCGCCTTGTCATGCAGCATGTTGTGCAGGTTGGGAGACGAGCGAAGATGATTCAGACGACCACAATGAAGCGAAGATGGGAGGAAAACTAGGTCCCACCGGGCGTGCCAATTTGTTTGACACGAGAAAAATCTTATAAGCACTCCGAGAAGAAGGGAAGAGGAGTATGGATTTCTCTCATGCGCCGGGGAAAAGAAAAATGCGGGCGTGCCAGTGTACCATAGTACACAAAGAAAAGTGATACGGGAAACAAGTATTTCATTTATCTCTTTGGATGAAAAAATTACAAGGTCCCATAAAAAATGGTCGCGCTCCGTGGCCTAGTAGCGCGGCCTGCCTGACTATGGCGATGTGCGGTCTCCTGGTTCCCGGGGCCTCGAAAAGCTCCCGGTTAATTACTCCCGTGGGTTGCTCCGCGAGATACCTCCGATTAAGCTGTGTGGTCGTCTTCGTCGTCTTCGCTTCGCATTCTCCATGCATGATGATGATGGTGTGAGTGTATGGTGTGGGCGGCGGCAAAGCTCGTGTCCTCGTCGGTACACATGCCGCTCAAAACATGGCTTTGTGCTGGCCATGTTTGCCCTCGCCGTCGCGCCTCGTCGGTCTTGACAGCGTCGATGTAGTTGGTGTTGAAGTTGCATGGGTCCTGCTCAGCTCGGACTTCCTGACGATGCAGTGGCTTCATCGGGTATGCAAGGGGTTTCCTCACGGGAGTAATATTTTGTGGAGACCAGCGTTGATGTAAAACCAACGCTCTCTCGTATCGGCAATGCCGGTGTGGTTAGTGCCTTGTCTCGGCTGGACGTTGTGTTTACGACAGTCCTTCAAGACAAGGGCACCGCCTCACAGGGCCATCGGGAGTTAGTGTTGGTGAAGTCACGTCGCCTCCTCGCCATCACGCCTCGTCTTCATGGGCTTCGTGTCGAAAATAGCACCATGTAGTGGTAAGGGTTGGTGAATCCACGTCATTGCATAGCACCATCTTCTTTTCATCGCGGGCTTCGTGTTGCGGGCAGCACCGAGGGCGTGTGTCATCTTCATGGCTCTGGGTCACGGGCTCCATCTTGACGAGGTAGACATTGGTGGTGTCCTCCTTGCGAGCTCCACACCACGATCCTTCGCGGTACCGGGTTGATGTTGTTGACATTGGCGTCATCTTGGCAAACTCCGGGGTGCCATCCACCGCGGCACGGCAGCGGCATCCTTGCTAGCTCCACGCCTCTGTCCTCCATGGCACCGGCTTGATGATATTGGCGTTGGTGTCGTCTTGGTGAGCCCCGTGCCGCTATCCACCGCGGCACGGCGACGCCATCGTTGCGAGCCTCCACGCCTTTGTCCTCCATGGCACCGGCTTGATGAAGAAGAAGACAGGCGTCGTCCTAGCGAGCTCCATCTCGCCTTCCTCCGCGGCACACGGTGCAATCCCTGCGAGCTCCACGCCTCCGGGCTCCAGCTTGACGAAGTAGACGTCGGCGGCATCCCCAACAGGCGCCACGCCTCCGTCCTCTCCTTCTTGCGAGCTCCCCGGCACGATCCTTGCGGCACCAGGTTGATGATGTTGAGATTGGCGTCATCTTGGCGAACTCCGTGGCGCCATCCACCCCGGCATGGCGGCAGCATCCTCCCAAGCATCCACGCCTTCGTCCTCCATGGCGCCGGCTTGATAAAGTTGACATTGGTGTCATCTTGGCAAACTCCGCGCAGCGATCCACTGCGGCACGGCGGCGGCAACCTCCGCGGCACACGGCGGAATCCTTATGAGCTCCGCGCCTCCAGGACTCCAGCTTGATGAAGTAGACGTCGTTGGTCTCATCACCAAGGGTAGCCACCACAAAGGAGGCCAACGGACTGCACGCCGGCAGCCCCATCGATGCGTCCTCGTCTTCCATGCCTTGGTGAAGTCCGGGAGTAGCCTCGTCGTCTTGGTTAGCTTGAGGAAGATGATGATAACGCCAACGAAGTGCTGCATGATCGCGAGCTCCACCGCGCCACCACGTGTTGTGCATGCATGCAATAATAAAGGATGAAGGAGTGATTAGATGATAACTTTACCGTTCGGGAAGATCGACTAGTCAGCTAGATGGAAATGCCGTGATGGCTTACACTAGTATTGCTCAGTTTATATACATCAAGTACAGGTTCAGTTACAGCTCAAGCGATGGTGGATAATTAAGAGAAAGGTCTCTAGACCTTCCACATTCTAGCACTAATCTATAATGATGATAATAGGCAGCACTAACTGAATCCAAAGGATGCGTTGCTTAACATTCCCCCGCAATCTTAACCTGTGCTAAGGTTTAGATTGGAACGTAATCGAGTAAGCATAACCTTAGTGAGAGGCTTGGTGAATGCATCAGCTACTTGATCTGCTGAAGAAATAAATTTGACCTCCAAAGCACCCATGGCTACCTTCTCTCTCACAAAATGAAAATCAACTTCGATGTGTTTCGTGCGGGCATGGAACACCGGGTTCACCGTGAGATATGTTGCGCCGAGGTTGTCACACCACAAGACGGGCGCACGAGGCTGAGGAACACGTGGTTCCTTTAATAATGATTGTATCCAGGTTGCTTTAGCCGTACCATTTGCCAAAGCTTTGTATTCCGCTTCTGTCGATGATCTAGACACGGTCGGCTGCTTGCGTGCACTCCATGAAATAAGATTCGGACCGAAGAAAATTGCGAACCCGCTAGTAGAACGCCTATCATCGCTACAGCCAGCCCAATCCGCATCCGTGAACACACTCAATAGAGTTGAAGGCGAGCGCCGAATATTTAAGCCGGTCGACACCGTCCCTTTCACAAACCAAAGTATTCTCTTCACTGCTTCCCAATGAATATCAGTCGGACAGGACAAGTACTGACACACCTTATTAACGGCGAATGAGAGATCAGGCCATGTTAAGGTCAAGTATTCGAGAGCGCCAACCGTGCTTTTTTAACGAAAAGCTTCATCTTCGGACAGTCGATGACCAGATTCCCGACTAAGCTTCTCATGAGTGCACATCGGTGTTGAGACTGGTTTGCAATTCGCCATGTCTGTACGCTATAAAAGATCAAGAGCATACTTCTTCTGATTAAGAGTGATTCCCCCGGAATTGCGAAGCACCTCAATGCCCAGAAAATAATTAAGAGAGCCAAGATCTTTCACAGGAAATGTGACGGAGAGGTGCTGAAGAAGTCGTGTCATGGCCGATGATGAAGAACTCACAATGACTATATCATCAACATAAACCAGCATGTATATGGTGACACCACCGCGTGCAAAAATGAAAAAAGATGTGTCAGCTGCTGAAGGATAGAAACCAAGCTGCTGAAGACGTTCACTCAGTCGGGTGTACCAGGCACGAGGGGACTGTTTCAGGCCATATAAAGCTTTATGCAACTTGCACACATAATCTGGACGCGAGGGATCCTGGAAGCCGGGTGGCTGCTGCATATAACCTTCTTCAGTGAGAATACCATGCAGGAATGCATTGCTAATGTCAACCTGACGAAGCTGCCATCCATGGGAAACTGCAAGACAGAGCACGAGTCGCACGGTTGCAGGCTTAACCACAGGTGAGAAGGTGTCGGAGTAGTCAATTCCGTACTGTTGTGTGAAGCCGCGTGCGACTAGACGAGCTTTGAACTTGTCGAGAGAACCATCAGACTTGTGCTTCACCTTGAAAATCCATTTGCATCCAATAACATTTTTTCTGGGCGGCCGTGGAACTAAAGTCCATGTCTTGTTCTGCTGAAGAGCAGAGAACTCGGCCTCCATGGCGGGGCGCCATTGTTCATCCTGGAGTGCGTCACGGTACGTGTGTGGCTCAGCATGAAAGGCCCGACGCCGAGGATCATAGCGCACGGTGCCATCCGTGGGTACCAGCGTCTTCACGACGTTATTTCGGAGACGCGTTATCATCGGATGTGAAGTGCGTGTGGCAGGAGCAGCTGGCGGACGCTGCTCCAGAGTTGGAGCAGCAGGAGGCTCCTGTTTGCTCGGGGAAGTCGGAGACGCTAGGGACGTCGTGCCAGGAGAGCTCGTGTCTGGGCCAGGCGAGGTGCAAGACTCGGCTGTAGACGAGGCTGGAGTCTGCGACCCGCTTGGAAGGACGGGGGACGTCGGAGCTGGCCCGTCTGCATGGCGACGATGCGGTGTGCATGGCAACATAGAGCCAGAGGATGTCGAGTCGCTGGAACCTGCATGCACATCAGAAGGACTTGACGACACATTAGAAAGCAAGGTTAAATCATATCTCTGCATGCGATCATCCACTACGGCCGGCTCGTCTACAGGCACTACCGGAACAGGGCTCTAAGCCGACAGCCAAATATATGCCGACGGCTACCGTCGGCCTAGTCCGAGCAATGCCGACAGCTAGCTCCTGGCCGTCGGCGTACAACGGCCGTCGGGCTATCCACATCTACGCCGACAGCAGCCGTCGGCTTATCCGAGACTACGCCTACAGCTGCCATCGGCATATATAGGCCGTCGGCATAGATGCGGGCCCGCCGACAACGGGCATCCCGGCCGGCTAACGACGTCAAATCTATGCCGACGGCCGTGACGGGCGGCCGTCGGCATAGATACGGGTGACACGTCACCGATCCAGAGCGCACCGACCAGGACCTATGCCGACGGCAGCCGTCGGCATATCTGACACGTCATCAATCCGCGGCGCTGTCCATCTGCCCTGGCCGCAGCTATACCGACGGCTTTGCCGTCGGCATAGTTTTTTTTCCTTTTTTTTTCTTTTTTTCCATATATTATTATTATTATTATTATTAAGCATACAGTATGTGTTAATAAGCATACATATAGATTGTGTTAATAAGCATACATATAATATGTGTTAATAAGCATATAGTATGTGTTAATAAGCATACATATAGTTTTTTTCTTTTTCTTCACTGTTTTCTTCATTATTATTATTTAACTAACTTACATACCGTATGTGTTAATAAGCATACATACATTATTTTTCGGTTCTGTACAGAGCGGTGTGACCCCCCTCACGAACGGTGCTGCCGCCAGCCGGCAACTGGAATGGGGAACAGCTGCATCGGGTCTATACGAAGGGGACTTTGCTCCAAGTGTTTATATATATCGGATGACCTACCACAACCGGGTGGTGTTGTGGCATGTCCGAAGAGGCGGCACACATCTCCGGGGCGTGGTCCCCCTAACAGACGGCGCCGCCGCCGGCACCTGGAGGGGGGAAACGAACGCATCGGGTCTACACGGAGGGGATGTAGCTGTCGGTTTGGCCCCGAATGTTGCTCCTAGGTGTCCCTCTGTGCTGACCTGACACAACCGGGTGGAGAGGCCCACTGGTCAAAGCACGTCTGTGGGAAGTCAAAGGGCTAGATCTCGTGGTCAACCGCTCCAGGGTTAGGCGGGACGGGGCCCTGGGGGTAGCAATGCCACTGGAGCGTCGCACCGGCCCCTCATACATGTGGGGTGGTGTGGTGGCATGTCCGAAGAGGCGGCACACGTCTCCGGGGTGTGCCCCCCCTCACGGACGCGTCGGATCTACATGGAGGGGATCTTGTTGTAGGTCTGGCCCGGATGTTGCTCCAAAGTGTTCCTATGGGCTG